>NW_028164422.1:0-52181 GCF_964263955.1 Coregonus lavaretus | reverse complement strand
TCTCTCTCTCTCTGTCGCTCTCTCTCTCTCTCTCTCTGTCTCTCTCTCTCTCTCTCTCTCTGTCTGCTCTCTCTCACTCTCACCAATTAAATTCCATTCAAAGGGCTTTATCTCGCTGCTCTTCTCGCTCTCCTCTCTTATCTCTCTGCTCTTTCACACTCCTCTTCTCTCTCCTCTCTCTCTCTCTCTCTTTCTCTCTCTCTCGCTCGCTTTCTCTCTCGCCAGCAATGATGGTGATGGTACAATGATGATGTCGCCATGCAACGGGAGTATCCGAGCAACGGAGTCCTGAGGATGGGTGAGGGGGAGGAGAGGAGAGGAGAGGAGAGGAGAGGAGAGGAGAGGAGAGGAGAGGAGAGGATAGGAGAGGAGAGGAGAGGAGAGGAGAGGAGAGGAGAGGAGAGGAGAGGAGAGGAGAGGAGAGGAGAGGAGAGGAGAGGAGAGGAGAGGAGAGGAGAGGTGGGGAAGGAGAGGAGAGGTAGGAGAGGAGAGGAGAGGTGGGGAAGGAGAGGAGAGGTGGGGAAGAAGAGGAGAGGTAGGAGAGGAGAGGAGAGGTAGGAGAGGAGAGAGAGGAGAGGAGAGGAGAGGAGAGGAGAGGAGAGGAGAGGAGAGGAGAGGAGAGGAGAGGAGAGGAGAGGAGAGGAGAGGAGAGGAGAGGAGAGGAGAGGAGAGGAGAGGAGAGGTGGGGAAGGAGAGGAGAGGTAGGAGAGGAGAGGAGAGGTGGGGAAGGAGAGGAGAGGTGGGGAAGAAGAGGAGAGGTAGGAGAGGAGAGGAGAGGTGGGGAAGGAGAGGAGAGGTAGGAGAGGAGAGGAGAGGAGAGGAGAGGAGAGGAGAGGAGAGGAGAGGAGAGGAGAGGAGAGGAGAGGAGAGGAGAGGAGAGGAGAGGAGAGGAGAGGAGAGGAGAGGAGAGGAGAGGAGAGGAGAGGAGAGGAGAGGGAGAGGCCTGGGGGATTGAGTGTGATGTGTTAATGGTTGAGGGAGAGTGGTGCACTGGGGAGGCGATACAGCCATACAGTGAGGGAAATAAGTATTTGACCCCTCTGCAAAACATGACTTAGTACTTGGTGGCAAAACCCTTGTTGGCAATCACAGAGGTCAGACGTTTCTTGTAGTTGGCCACCAGGTTTGCACACATCTCAGGAGGGATTTTGTCCCACTCCTCTTTGCAGATCTTCTCCAAGTCATTAAGGTTTTGAGGCTGACGTTTGGCAACTCGAACCTTCAGCTCCCTCCACAGATTTTCTATGGGATTAAGGTCTGGAGACTGGCTAGGCCACTCCAGGACCTTAATGTGCTTCTTCTTGAGCCACTCCTTTCTTGCCTTGGTCGTGTGTTTTGGGTCATTGTCATGCTGGAATACCCATCCACGACCCATTTTCAATGCCCTGGCTGAGGGAAGATTTGATGGTACATGGCCCCGTCCATCGTCCCGTCCATCGTCCCTTTGATGCGGTGAAGTTGTCCTGTCCCCTTAGCAGAAAAACACCCCCAAAGCATAATGTTTCCACCTCCATGTTTGACGGTGGGGATGGTGTTCTTGGGGTCATAGGCAGCATTCCTCCTCCTCCAAACACGGCGAGTTGAGTTGATGCCAAAGAGCTTGATTTTGGTCTCATCTGACCACAACGCTTTCACCCAGTTCTCCTCTGAATCATTCAGATGATCATTGGCAAACTTCAGACGGCCTGTATATGTGCTTTCTTGAGCAGGGGGACCTTGCGGGCGCTGCAGGATTTCAGTCCTTCACGGCGTAGTTTGTTACCAATTGTTTTCTTGGTGACTATGGTCCCAGCTGCCTTGAGATCATTGACAAGATCCTCCCGTGTAGTTCTGGGCTGATTCCTCACCATTCATATGATCATTGCAACTCCACGAGGTGAGATCTTGCATGGAGCCCCAGGCCGAGGGAGATTGACAGATCTTTTGTGTTTCTTCCATTTGCGAATAATCGCACCAACTGTTGTCACCTTCTCACCAAGCTGCTTGGCGATGGTCTTGTAGCCCATTCCAGCCTTGTGTAGGTCTACAATCTTGTCCCTGACTTCCTTGGAGAGCTCTTTGGTCTTGGCCATGGTGGAGAGTTTGGAATCTGATTGATTGATTGCTTCTGTGGACAGGTGTCTTTTATACAGGTAACAAACTGAGATTAGGAGCACTCCCTTTAAGAGTGTGCGTCTAATCTCAGCTCGTTACCTGTATAAAAGACACTTGGGAGCCAGAAATCTTTCTGATTGAGAGGGGGTCAAATACTTATACAAATCAATTCAAATGGGTCAAATACTTTTTTCCCCTCTCTGTATGACTAAACAACATGTTATTTGGGACACACCCCCAGAGGAACACCAGCAGTAAAAAGCACAGCGCTACTGCCAGCAATCTAGAATATAATCTACATATTCTGTTTCTACGTTCACAGCTGTCTGACGGCAACAATCCCTTAGGAGATGAGATGATACAGGAAGAGAGAGTGTGTGTATGTGTAAGTGCGTGTGTGTGTGTGTGTTTGCTTGCGTGCGTGCATGCAGGCATGTCTGTGTTCTACTCTACCCCCCTCTACTCCCCATCCCCCAGTGGCCATGTGGATCAGCCAAATGGTCTGTTAATGGGCTAACAAACAGCTTCCCTCCCTCCCTGCCTCAGTACCTCCCTGCCTGTCTGCTGCCTCCTGCCCATCTGCCTGCCTCAATCCCTCCCTGCCTGCCTCAGGCCCTCCCTGCCTGCATCAGTCCCTCCCTGCCTGTCTCAGTCCCTCCCTGCCTGTCTCAGTCCCTCCCTGCCTGCCTCCCTGCCTGCCTCCCTGCCTGTCTCAGTCCCTCCCTGCCTGCCTCAGTCCCTCCCTGCCTGCCTCAGTCCCTCCCTGCCTGCCTCAGGCCCTCCCTGCCTGCATCAGTCCCTCCCTGCCTGTCTCAGCCCCTCCCTGCCTGTCTCCCTGCCTGCCTCAGCCCCTCCCTGCCTGTCTCAGTCCCTCCCTGCCTGTCTCAGTCCCTCCCTGCCTGCCTCCCTGCCTGCCTCCCTGCCTGTCTCCCAGCCTGTCTCAGTCCCTCCCTGCCTGTCTCCCAGCCTGCCTCCCTGCCTGTCTCCCAGCCTGCCTCCCTGCCTATCTCAGTCCCTCCCTGCCTGTCTTCCTGCCTGTTATACACAATAACTTCATAATTTATATTTTTGCTGTGTATACACACCTACTACAAATCTGCTTGGGGGATATAGTTTTATGCACACACTCTTACGGACAGAAACACACACTTACGGACAGACAGGACACACACCTGGGGCTTAGCCGCTTATCGCAGTGTGTGTGTGTGTGTGTGTGTGTGTGTGTGTGCACAGATAGTGGGCTTGGGTAAACACACACATGGCCAGAAGGAAGTGAGAGATGAGTATCCTGACTCCCTACCACTGATTTAGTTAGTCCTATTAACTGTTGTTATATCATGGTACACTGTCTCTTCACTGTCTGGTTATACGATGGTACACTGTCTCTTCACTGTGTGGTTATATCATGGTACACTGTCTCTTCACTGTCTGGTTATATCATGGTACACTGTCTCTTCACTGTCTGGTTATACCATGGTACACTGTCTCTTCACTGTCTGGTTATACCATGGTACACTGTCTCTTCACTGTGTGGTTATATCATGGTACACTGTCTCTTCACTGTCTGGTTATACGATGGTACACTGTCTCTTCACTGTGTGGTTTTATCATGGTACACTGTCTCTTCACTGTCTGGTTATACGATGGTACACTGTCTCTTCACTGTGTGGTTTTATCATGGTACACTGTCTCTTCACTGTCTGGTTATACGATGGTACACTGTCTCTTCACTGTGTGGTTTTATCATGGTACACTGTCTCTTCACTGTCTGGTTATACGATGGTACACTGTCTCTTCACTGTGTGGTTTTATCATGGTACACTGTCTCTTCACTGTGTGGTTTTATCATGGTACACTGTCTCTTCACTGTATTGCTACATCAATATTACATCATTGATTTCACATATTTCTACTGGTGTAGATTGGAGGTAGTGCTATGACTTGAGGTGTAAGGGGTAAAAGTTCAAAGGTCATAAAGGGGGTCAATCAGTACCTGATGACCTCTGCCTGCTGTGTGAGCTGCTCCTGGACCTTCTGGCACACCTCTCCGGCCGTGGCGTTGACCTTGCCGATCTTGGTGAAAAGGGCGGCGATCTTGTCGCTACGCAGGAAGCCCGCCGCTCGCCGTTTCAACAGGTGGCTCAGACATGCCTCGATGGTGCCTGGAAGAGAGAGGGAGAGACCCGTGTAAAGGACCTCAAAAAAAGAAAAAACCTTATACAGAATGAGTGATCATAGCCTGGCAATTGAAACCGGACGCCATCAAAAACATGGTTAGCCAGAGAGGACAGACTCTGTCATCACTGTGGGTCAGGAGAAATAGAACGTGTAGAACACTATATAGAAATGGAGAGAGGGAGAGAGAGAGAGAGAGAGAGAGAGAGAGAGAGAGAGGAGAGAGAGAGAGAGGAGAGAAGAGAGAGAGAGAGAGGAGAGAGAGAGAGAGAGAGAGAGAGAGAGAGAGAGAGAGAGAGAGAGAGAGAGAGAGAGAGAGAGAGGAGAGAGAGAGAGAGGAGAGAGAGAGAGAGAGAGAGAGGAGAGAGAGAGAGAGAGAGAGAGAGAGAGAGAGAGAGAGAGAGAGAGAGAGAGAGAGAGAGAGAGCTCAAAGACATTGCTCCTGCATTTTTAACAAAAAATATAGATTTAGAGTTAGATAAAGTAGGATTTTTTGGCAGGGACATATACAGGATGCTACCCTCCACAACATAACCTTTATTCCAAACCAAAACTCCAAACCTACAACCTGATTTTGGACGGAATTTCCTGGAAAGCTTTCTACTACCAAGGATTACTATTCTCAAACTATACAGCAAATGCTCTGGAAAACAAACAGAAACCTGAAAACACCATCCAACCTGGAACTGAGTGAGTAATGTTTAGTATGAAGCTATTTTTCACTTTCAAAAACCAAGAAGAAAAATTCATTACAATGATATATTTTATATTATAAGGACTGAATTCTAAGGCTACCAAGCTTAAGCTTGCTACAAAGAGATACAATTTCAATTAGCACTGACGTGTGAAGTGAGAGGTGTCAAAGCCCTTGAGCCCAACAATGGCAGGAGAGTCGTACAGTCTACCCCAACTAGAGGCCTTAGAAGAGGCCTTAGAAGCACCCCCCCACTGTTCAGAGGTCATTAAAATACAGTACCCTCTGAATGTAAAAAACGACAAGACACGAAAAGAGTACAAATTGAAACTTCTTTTGGGGAAGCACGAGACACTTTTTGCTGATTTGTATAAAAATGGGAACATAAGCAACCTTATCTTCCACACAGACCATCCCCTGGCATGGCACAGTGCTATACTAGCACACTACCCCTCTGTTAAGAGGGGGGGTGTTAGCGACGGGTGGAAACTCAGGATACTGGACAACGAGGACTCTGAGTCGTCTAACATTAATCTCTATAAATCTGGAACCGTTTTGGTTCAAGGCAACACCAAACAGTTCCAGCTGGACTTTCACCTAATCAAAGAAATAGCTCAGCAGGAGAAGCTGTCCCTTGAGAAAGATACCCCTACCCCGAGCGGGTCAGACCAGACCTCTTCATTAAATAACCCCACAGAGCAACCCCAAGCAGAAACTCAACTTCCCAGCACAGAGTACTACTCCCTCAATGAAATGAAGGATAAATTCACCCAGCTGGAGGTAAGGCAGGTGGAGCTGGAACAGCAGGTGAACACACTCCAGTCAGCACAGACCCAGACAACAGTCCAGCACAACAACACCCCCTTAACTAGACCTGGAGAGCTGCAGGTGGAGAGAGACATGTCTGCACTCTGGACTGTGGTGAGACAACATCAACAGGAGAAAGAGCAGGAGCAGGAGAAGAACAGAGCACTAGAGGAGAGGATCAGAGTGCTGGAGGAGAAGGTGAGAACGATGACGGGTGACATTGAACAACCCATTAGAGAACAGCCCACCTCAGATCTTGGCCAAAGTCTCGACACCGCAGCAGAACAGTACACCCTAGACCCTGACCATAGCCTCGACATCACACCCAGACAAACAAATGAAGAACCCCAAGCCCTGGGGACCCCAACCCCTCTGAGCAACCCCCCAGTCAGACACCCTGATAGCCCTCATGACGACCCCCCCACACCCACTGAGGACATACACAAGCCACAGATTGTACTCCTTATGGACTCAAACGGGAAATACATACAAGAAAATAAACTTTTTCCAAAACACACAGTGTCTAAACTCTGGTGTCCAAATACCCAGCGCGCCCTAGACCTTCTGTCTAAGGACCGACTAGGATCACCCAGCCACATAATAATACACACAGGCACAAACGACCTGAGAACACAGCAGGAAAGGGTGGCCACATCACTCAAGGGCGTGATAGAAAAAGCTTCTTCTACTTTCCCCAACGCACAAGTGGTTATCTCAACCCTGTTACCACGAAAAGACTTCCACCCTGCTACCATACAGCGGGTAAACGCAAGTATTTCCCGTGACTGTGCATCAAAACCAAATGTCTTCCTGGCCCACCACTCCACCCTGGACGTGAACAGCCTTTACGACCAGGTCCACCTATACAAGGCAGCAGTGCCCACCTTCGCCCGGACCCTAAAGGATATCGCCCTCAACCGCAGACCCAACACCTCACACAGGAGCAACAGATCAACAGACACCCCGCCCAGACCAGCGAGACACTCTCCCAGACCTGCGGGACACTTTATGGAACACAAAGCCTTCACTATTTCATCCTGGAATATCCAAGGCCTGAGGTCATCTGCCTTTGGCCTAAAGAGCAGGAATCTGGACTTCACCAAAGAAATCGGAAATACAGACATTGTCATCCTACAAGAAACATGGTATAGAGGAGACGGACCCACTGGTTGCCCTCTAGGTTACAGAGAGCTGGTAGTCCCATCCACCAAACTACCAGGTGTGAAACAGGGAAGGTACTCAGGGGGTATGCTAATTTGGTATAGAGCAGACCTAACTCACTCTATTAAATTAATCAAAACAGGAACATTTTACATTTGGTTAGAAATTCAAAAGGAAATTATCTCAACTGAGAAAAATGTCCTCCTGTGTGCTACCTATATCCCCCCACTAGAATCCCCATACTTTAATGAAGACAGTTTCTCCATCCTGGAGGGGGAAATCAATAATTTCCAGACCCAGGGACATGTACTAGTCTGTGGCGACCTAAATGCCAGAACTGGACAAGAACCTGACACCCTCAGCACACAGGGGGACAAACACCTACCTGGAGGTGACAGCATTCCCTCCCCCATATGCCCCCCTAGGCACAACTACGACAACATAACCAACAAAAATGGGTCACGACTCCTGCAGCTCTGTCGCACACTGGGTATGTACATA
Source organism: Coregonus lavaretus (assembly GCF_964263955.1). NCBI lineage: Eukaryota > Metazoa > Chordata > Actinopteri > Salmoniformes > Salmonidae > Coregonus > Coregonus lavaretus. Next base: position 44,749 of record NW_028164422.1, on the reverse strand, counting down.
GTCAATGGTAGGCTTCGAGGGGACTCCTATGGTAGGTATACCTATAGCTCATCTCTTGGCAGTAGTACTGTAGACTACTTTATCACTGACCTCAACCCAGAGTCTCTCAGAGCGTTCACAGTCAGCCCACTGACACCCCTATCAGACCACAGCAAAATCACAGTCTACTTGAACAGAGCAATACTCAATCATGAGGCATCAAAGCCAAAATAACTGAATAATATTAAGAAATGCTATAGATGGAAAGATAAGTAGTGTTGAAACCTACCAAAAAACAATTAGGAAACAACAAATTCAATCCATTCTAGACAACTTCCTGGACAAAACGTTCCACTGTAATAGTGAAGGTGTAAACTTGGCAGTAGAAAACCTAAACAGTATATTTGACCTCTCAGCTTCCCTATCAAATCTAAAAATCTCTAACAGAAAACCAAAGAAAAGTAATAACAGTGATAAATGGTTTGATGAAGAATGCAAAAACCTAAGAAAGAAATTGAGAAACCTATCCAACCAAAAACATAGAGACCCAGAAAACCTGAGCCTACGCCTTCACTATGGTGAATCACTAAAACAATACAGAAATACACTACGGAAAAAGAAGGAACAGCATGTCAGAAATCAGCTCAATGTAATTGAAGAATACATAGACTCTAACCACTTCTGGGAAAATTGGAAAACACTAAACAAACAACAACACGAAGAGCTATCTATCCAAAACGGAGATGTATGGGTAAACCACTTCTCCAATCTTTTTGGCCCTATAACAGAGAACAAACAGCAAAAAAATATACATGATCAAATGCAAATCTTAGAATCAACTATTAAAGACTACCAGAACCCACTGGATTCTCCAATTACATTGAATGAACTACAGGATAAAATACAAACCCTCCAACCCAAAAAGTCCTGTGGTGTTGATGGTATCCTCAATGAAATGATAAAATATACAGACCACAAATTTCAATTAGCTATACTTAAACTCTTTAACATCATCCTTAGCTCTGGCATCTTCCCCAACATCTGGAACCAAGGACTGATCACCCCAATCCACAAAAGTGGAGACAAATTTGACCCCAATAACTACCGTGGGATATGCGTCAACAGCAACCTTGGGAAAATCCTCTGCATTATCATTAACAGCAGACTAGTTCATTTCCTCAGTGAAAACAATGTACTGAGCAAATGTCAAATTGGCTTTTTACCAAATTACCGTACGACAGACCACGTATTCACCCTGCACACGCTAATTGACAAACAAACAAACCAAAACAAAGGCAAAGTCTTCTCATGCTTTGTTGATTTCAAAAAAGCTTTTGACTCAATTTGGCATGAGGGTCTGCTATACAAATTGATGGAAAGTGGGGTTGGGGGAAAAACATACGACATTATAAAATCCATGTACACAAACAACAAGTGTGCGGTTAAAATTGGCAAAAAACACACACATTTCTTTCCACAGGGCCGTGGGGTGAGACAGGGATGCAGTTTAAGCCCCACCCTCTTCAACATATATATCAACGAATTGGCGAGGGCACTAGAACAGTCTGCAGCACCCGGCCTCACCCTACTAGAATCTGAAGTCAAATGTCTTCTGTTTGCTGACGATCTGGTGCTTCTGTCACCAACCAAGGAGGGCCTACAGCAGCACCTAGATCTTCTGCACAGATTCTGTCAGACCTGGGCCCTGACAGTAAATCTCAGTAAGACAAAAATAATGGTGTTCCAAAAAAGGTCCAGTTGCCAGGACCACAAATACAAATTCCATCTAGACACCGTTGCCCTAGAGCACACAAAAAACTATACATACCTCGGCCTAAACATCAGCGCCACAGGTAACTTCCATAAAGCTGTGAACGATCTGAGAGACAAGGCAAGAAGGGCCTTCTATGCCATCAAAAGGAACATAAAATTTGACATACCAATTAGGATCTGGCTAAAAATACTTGAATCAGTTATAGAACCCATTGCCCTTTATGGTTCTGAGGTCTGGGGTCCGCTCACCAACCAAGAATTCACAAAATGGGACAAACACCAAATTGAGACTCTGCATGCAGAATTCTGCAAAAACATCCTCCGTGTACAACGTAAAACACCAAATAATGCATGCAGAGCAGAATTAGGCCAATACCCGCTAATTATCAAAATCCAGAAAAGAGCCGTTAAATTCTATAACCACTTAAAAGGAAGCGATTCCCAAACCTTCCATAACAAAGCCATCACCTACAGAGAGATGAACTTAGAGAAGAGTCCCCTAAGTAAGCTTCTCCTGGGGCTCTGTTCACAAACACAAACAGACCCCACACAGCCCCAGGACAACAACAACACAACTAGACCCAACCAAATCATGAGAAAACAAAAAGAGAATTACTTGACACATTGGAAAGAACAAACAAAAAAACAGAGCAAACTAGAATGCTATTTGGCCCTAAACAGAGAGTACACAGTGGCAGAATACTTGACCACTGTGACTGACCCAAACTTAAGGAAAGCTTTGACTATGTACAGACTCAGTGAGCATAGCCTTGCTATTGAGAAAGGCCGCCGTAGGCAGACCTGGCTCTCAAGAGAAGACAGGCTATGTGCACACTGCCCACAAAATGAGGTGGAAACTGAGCTGCACTTCCTAACCTCCTGCCAAATGTATGACCATATTAGAGACACATATTTCCCTCAGATTACAGCGATCCACAAAGAATTCGAAAACAAACCCAATTTTGATAAACTCCCTTATCTACTGGGTGAAAAACCACAGTGTGCCGTCACAGCTGCAAGATTTGTGACCTGTTGCCACAAGAAAAGGGCAACCAGTGAAGAACAAACACCATTGTAAATACAACCCATATTTATGTTTATTTATTTTCCCATTTGTACTTTAACTATTTGCACATTGTTACAACACTGTATATATACATAATATGACATTTGAAATGTCTTTATTCTTTTGAAACTTCTGAGTGTAATGTTTACTGTTAATATTTATTGTTTATTTCACTTTTGTTTACTATCTACTTCACTTGCTTTGGCAATGTTAACACACGTTTCCCATGCCAATAAAGCCCTTAAATTGAAATTGAATTGAGAGAGAGAGAGAGAGAGAGAGAGAGAGAGAGAGTTAGAGTCAACAGCAACCATGGGAAAATCCTCTACATTATCATTAACAGCAGACTCGTCAATTTCCTCAGCAAAAACAATGTACTGATCAAATGTCAAATTGGCTTTTTACCAAATTACCGTACGACAGACCACGTATTCACCATGCACACCCTAATTGACAAACAAACAAACCAAAACAAAGGCAAAGTCTTCTCATGCTTTGTTGATTTCAAAAAAGCTTTTGACTCAATTTGGCATGAGGGTATGCTATACAAATTGATGGAAAGTGGTGTTGGGGGGAAAACATACGACATTATAAAACAACAAGTGTGCGGTTAAAATTGGCAGAAAACACACACATTTCTTTCCACAGGTCCGTGGGGTGAGACAGGAATGCAGTCTAAGCCCCACCCTCTTCAACATATATATCAACGAATTGGCGAGGGCACTAGAACAGTCTACAGCACCCGGCCAATTTTGATAAACTCCCATATCTATTGGGTGAAATACCACAGTGTGCAGCAGCAAGATTTGTGACCTGTTGCCACAAGAAAAGGGCAAACCCATGAAGAACAAATACCATTGTAAATACAACCTATATTTATGTTTATTTGCACATCATTACAACACTGTACATAGACATAATATGACACTTGAAATATCTTTATTCTTTTGGAACTTTTGTGAGTCTAATGTTTACTGTACATTTTTTATTGTTTATTATCTACTTCACTTACTTTGGCAACGTTAACATATGTTTCCCATGCTAATAAAGAGCCCCTTTATTGAAATTAAATTGAAATTGACAGAGAGAGAGAGAGAGAGAGAGAGCGAGAAGGGGGGGGGGGGGGGAACATAAAGCTAATCTGATGTAACTGATTTTATTTATTTAACCTTTATTTAACCATAACAATATAATATTAAAGTTTAGGCGCAGTGTGTGTGTTAAGTTTCAGATTGATTGAATTTTTTTAATTTAACCTTTATTTAACCAGGTAAGCCAGTTGAGAACAAGTTCTCATTTACAACTGCGACCTGGCCAAGATAAAGCAAAGCAGTGCGATAAAAACAACAACAACACAGAGTTACATATGGGGTAAAACAAAAATGTACAGTCAATAACACAATAGAAAATAGAAAACCTATATACAGTGTGTGCAAATGTAGTAAGTTATGGAGGTAAGGCAATAAATAGGCCATAGTGCAAAATAATTACAATTTAGTATTAACATTGGAGTGATAGACGTGCAGAAGATGATGTGCAAATAGAGATACTGGGGTGATGTGCAAATAGAGATACTGGGGTGCAAATGAGCAAAATAAATAACAATGTAAATAACAATATGGGGATGAGGTAGTTGGGTGGGCTAATTACAGATGGGCTGTGTACAGGTGCAGTGATCGGTAAGCTGCTCTGACAACTGATGCTTAAAGTTAATGAGGGAGATAAGTGTCTCCAACTTCAGAGATTTTTGTAGTTCGTTCCAGTCATTTGCAGCAGAGAACTGGAAGGAATGGCGGCCAAAGGAGGTGTTGGCTTTGGGGATGACCAGTGAGATATACCTGCTGGAGCGCATACTACGGGTGGGTGTTGCTATGATGACCAATGAGCTAAGATAAGGCGGGGATTTGCCTAGCAGTGATTTATAGATGACCTGGAGCCAGTGGGTTTGGCGACGAATATGTAGTGAGGGCCAGCCAACGAGAGCATACAGGTCACAATGGTGGGTAGTATATGGGGCTTTGGTGACAAAACGGATGGCACTGTGATAGACTACATCCAATTTGCTGAGTTGAGTGTTGGAAGCTATTTTGTAAATGACATCGCCAAAGTCAAGGATCGGTAGGATAGTCCGTTTTACGAGGGCATGTTTAGCAGCATGAGTGAAGGAGGCTTTGTTGCGAAACAGGAAGCCAATTCGAGATTTAACTTTGGATTGGAGATGCTTAACGTGAGTCTGGAAGGAGAGTTTACGGTCTAACCAGACACCTAGGTATTTGTAGTTGTCCACATATTCTAAGTCAGACCCTCCGAGAATTGAACCCTGTGGCACCCCCATAGAGACTGCCAGAGGTCCAGACAACAGGCCCTCAGATTTGACACATTGAACTCTATCTGAAAAGTAGTTGGTGAACCAGGCGAGGCAGTCAGTTGAGAAACCAAGGCTATTTAGTCTGCCAATAAGAATGCGGTGATTGACAGAGTCAAAAGCCTTGGCCAGGTCGATGAAGACGGCTGCACAGTACTGTCTTTTATCAATCGCGGTTATTATATCGTTTAGGACCTTGAGCGTGGCTGAGGTGCACCCATGACCAGCTCGGAAACCAGATTGCATAGCGAAGAAGGTACGGTGGGATTCGAAATGCTCGGTGATCTGTTTGTTAACTTGGCCTTCAAATACTTTCGAAAGGCAGGGTAGGATGGATATAGGTCTGTAACAGTTTGGATCTAGAGTGTCACCCCCTTTGAAGAGGGGGATGACCGCGGCAGCTTTCCAATCTCTGGGGATCTCAGAAAATACAAAAGAGAGGTTGAACAGGCTAGTAATAGGGGTTGCGACAATTTCGGCGGCTAATTTTAGAATGAAAGGGTCCAGATTGTCTAGCCTAGCTGATTTGTAGGGGTCCAGATTTTGCAGCTCTTTCAGGACATCAGCTATCTGAATTTGGGTGAAGGAGAAGCGGGGGGGGGGCATGGGCAAGTTGCAGCGGAGGGTGCAGAGCTGGTGGCCGGGGTAGGGGTAGCCAGGTGGAAAGCATGGCCAGCCGTAGCAAAATGCTTATTGAAATTCTCGATTATCGTAGATTTATCGGTGGTGACAGTGTTTCCTAGCCTCAGTGCAGTGGGCAGTTGGGAGGAGGTGCTTTTATTCTCCATGGACTTTACAGTGTCCCAAAACTTTTTGGAGTTAGTGCTACAGGATGCACATTTCTGTTTGAAAAAGCTAGCCTTTGCTTTCCTAACTGATTGTGTATATTGGTTCCTGACTTCCCTGAAAAGTTGCATATAGCGGGGGCTGTTCGATGCTAATGCAGTACGGCACAGGATGTTTTTGTGCTGGTCAAGGGCAGTCAAGTCTGAGGAGAACCAGGGGCTATATCTATTCTTAGTTCTGCATTTTTTGAATGGGGCTTGCTTATTTAAGATGGAGAGGAAAGCACTTTTGAAGAACATCCAGGCATCCTCTACTGACGGAATGAGGTCAATATCCATCCAGGATACCCGGGCCAGGTCAATTAGAAAGGCCTGCTTGCTGAAGTGTTTTAGGGAGCGTTTGACAGTGATGAGGGGTGGTCGTTTGACCGCGGACCCATTACGGACGCAGGCAATGAGGCAGTGATCGCTGAGATCCTGGTTGAAGACAGCGGAGGTGTATTTAGAGGGTAAATTAGTCAGGATGATATCTATGAGGGTGCCCATGTTTATGGATTTAGGGTTGTACCTGGTAGGTTCCTTGATAATTTGTGTGAGATTGAGGGCATCTAGTTTAGATTGTAGGACGGCCGGGGTGTTAAGCATATCCCAGTTTAGGTCACCAAGCAGTACGAACTTTAAGGATAGATGGGGGGCAATCAATTCACATATGGTGTCCAGGGCACAACTGGGGGCTGAGGGGGGTCTGTAGCAAGCGGCAACAGTGAGAGACTTATTTCTGGAAAGATGGATTTTTAGAAGTAGAAGCTCAAACTGTTTGGGCACAGACCTGGATAGTATGATAGAGCTCTGCAGGATATCACTACAGTAGATTGCAACTCCGCCCTCTTTGGCAGTTCTATCTAGACGGAAAATGTTGTAGTTCGGGATGGAAATGTCTGAATTTTTGGTGGCCTTCCTAAGCCAGGATTCAGACACTGCTAGAACATCAGGGTTGGCAGAGTGTGCTAACGCAGTGAATAACTCAAACTTGTGTAGGAGGCTTCTGATGTTAACATGCAAGAAACCAAGGCTTTTACGGTTACAGAAGTCAACAAATGATAGTGCCTGAGGAGTAGGAGTGATACTGGGGGCTACAGGGCCTGGGTTAACCTCTACATCACCAGAGGAACAGAGGAGGAATAGAATAAGTATACGGCTAAAGGCTTTAAGACCTGGTCTTCTAGTGCGTTCGGTACAGAGAATAAAAGGGGCAGATTTACGGGCGTTGTAGAATAGATTCAGGGCATTATGTACAGACAAGGATATGGAAGGATATGAGTACAGTGGAGGTACACCTAAGCATTGGGTAACGATGAAAGAGATAGCATCACTGGAGGTAGCGATTGAGCCGGTCTCCGTGTGTATGGGGGGTGGGACAAAGAAGCTATCTGAGGCAGATTGAGCGGGACTGGGGGCTATACAGTGAAATAGTACAATAACAACTAACTCAAACAGCAACAGGCTAGGTATATTGACATGGGAGAGAGGCATAGCGCAATCACAGGTGTTATTCGAGAGGGCTAAGACAACAACTGGTAATGGCGACGAAAGTTTGGGCTGAGGCTAAACAGATAAACAGGATAGGGTACCGTGTAAAGGAACAGTCCAGCAGGCATCAGCTGTGTAGCTGAGTGATCGTAAGGTCCAGTGAACAGCACTAAGTAAGTCTGGGAGCAGATCGTAGGCTGCTAAAGCACAGGCGAGCAGGAGGCACGGCTGCACGGCTGTTGATTGGACATGCTAGCGAGCCGGGGCTAGCAGATGGATCTTCGTGGTGGTCGCAGGACAGTGGTGAAGAACGCTAACGGTGGCTAATAGCAATAGCTAATAGCAAGTTGCTAGTTAGCTGGCTAGCTGGCTAGTTTCAGCCGTGGGTTCTTGATAAAAGGTATGAAGAAATAATAGAATCCGTTCCACATTGGGTGAGGCGGGTTGCAGGAAAGTATATTTAGTTAAGGATGGAAAGTGAGATAGATAAATATATACGAAAAAATACAAAAAAAACAGGCTATTTACACGAGTACACAACATAATACACAATATATAATACTGCTATGCCATCTTGGAATCATACTGTAGGCTAGAATTACCTGACCCCCCTTTATTCAGCATTTACATCAGTGTTCCCCTGTAGGAACCTTGAATCAACAGGCTGCTTGTACTTCTGTAGATAGATTCTATTTCAATTGTCAGGGTAAGAGGCGCTAAGCAACGATGTACTGTATATAAACCCTGGATTGCTGATGCTGTGTATTGGCCAGTGAGAAGCTTTGAAGCCACTGGTCGGTCATATTGGTATTCCCCAGTAGGAGCAGTCCTCCATAAAAGGCATTTAGCTCGTCTGGTAGGCTCGCGTCACTGGGAAGCTCGCGGCTGGGTTTCCCTTTGTAGTCCGTAATAGTTTGCCATTCCCCAGTAGAAGCGGTCCTCCATAGGAATGAATGGAATTCTATAGTATTTCAATGAACATTTTCAAGGACAAAATTACGCATCTAATTATTGTTGTTGTTGTAGTGGGGACAGTAACATTAGTAATCTAAAACAATTATACTTTAAGTTAATTTTTACCATGTTATTCCCAGTTACTATGGTCCTCTCCTCTCAATGGAGCAGTACCATGTTATTCCCAGTTACTATGGTCCTCTCCTCTCAATGGAGCAGTACCATGTTAGTCCCAGTTTCTATGGTCCTCTCCTCTCAATGGAGCAGTACCATGTTATTCCCAGTTACTATGGTCCTCTCCTCTCAATGGAGCAGTACCATGTTATTCCCAGTTACTATGGTCCTCTCCTCTCAATGGAGCAGTACCATGTTATTCCCAGTTACTATGGTCCTCTCCTCTCAATGGAGCAGTACCATGTTATTCCAAGTTACTATGGTCCTCTCCTCTCAATGGAGCAGTACCATGTTAGTCCCAGTTTCTATGGTCCTCTCCTCTCAATGGAGCTGTACCATGTTATTCCCAGTTAATATGGTCCTCTCCTCTCAATGGAGCTGTACCATGTTATTCCCAGTTAATATGGTCCTCTCCTCTCAATGGAGCAGTACCATGTTATTCCCAGTTACTATGGTCCTCTCCTCTCAATGGAGCAGTACCATGTTATTCCCAGTTACTATGGTCCTCTCCTCTCAATGGAGCAGTACCATGTTATTCCCAGTTACTATGGTCCTCTCCTCTCAATGGAGCAGTACCATGTTATTCCCAGTTACTATGGTCCTCTCCTCTCAATGGAGCAGTACCATGTTATTCCCAGTTACTATGGTCCTCTCCTCTCAATGGAGCAGTACCATGTTAGTCCCATTTAATATGGTCCTCTCCTCTCAATGGAGCAGTACCATGTTAGTCCCAGTTACTATGGTCCTCTCAATGGAGCAGTACCATGTTAGTCCCAGTTACTATGGTCCTCTCCTCTCAATGGAGCTGTACCATGTTAGTCCCAGTTACTATGGTCCTCTCCTCTCAATGGAGCAGCACCATGTTAGTCCCAGTTACTATGGTCCTCTCCTCTCAATGGAGCAGTACCATGTTAGTCCCAGTTACTATGGTCCTCTCCTCTCAATGGAGCAGTACCATGTTAGTCCCAGTTACTATGGTCCTCTCAATGGAGCAGTACCATGTTAGTCCCAGTTACTATGGTCCTCTCCTCTCAATGGAGCTGTACCATGTTAGTCCCATTTAATATGGTCCTCTCCTCTCAATGGAGCAGTACCATGTTAGTCCCAGTTACTATGGTCCTCTCAATGGAGCAGTACCATGTTAGTCCCAGTTAATATGGTCCTCTCCTCTCAATGGAGCTGTACCATGTTAGTCCCAGTTACTATGGTCCTCTCCTCTCAATGGAGCAGCACCATGTTAGTCCCAGTTACTATGGTCCTCTCCTCTCAATGGAGCAGTACCATGTTATTCCCAGTTACTATGGTCCTCTCCTCTCAATGGAGCAGTACCATGTTATTCCCAGTTACTATGGTCCTCTCCTCTCAATGGAGCAGTACCATGTTATTCCAAGTTACTATGGTCCTCTCCTCTCAATGGAGCAGTACCATGTTAGTCCCAGTTTCTATGGTCCTCTCCTCTCAATGGAGCTGTACCATGTTATTCCCAGTTAATATGGTCCTCTCCTCTCAATGGAGCTGTACCATGTTATTCCCAGTTAATATGGTCCTCTCCTCTCAATGGAGCAGTACCATGTTATTCCCAGTTACTATGGTCCTCTCCTCTCAATGGAGCAGTACCATGTTATTCCCAGTTACTATGGTCCTCTCCTCTCAATGGAGCAGTACCATGTTATTCCCAGTTACTATGGTCCTCTCCTCTCAATGGAGCAGTACCATGTTATTCCCAGTTACTATGGTCCTCTCCTCTCAATGGAGCAGTACCATGTTATTCCCAGTTACTATGGTCCTCTCCTCTCAATGGAGCAGTACCATGTTAGTCCCATTTAATATGGTCCTCTCCTCTCAATGGAGCAGTACCATGTTAGTCCCAGTTACTATGGTCCTCTCAATGGAGCAGTACCATGTTAGTCCCAGTTACTATGGTCCTCTCCTCTCAATGGAGCTGTACCATGTTAGTCCCAGTTACTATGGTCCTCTCCTCTCAATGGAGCAGCACCATGTTAGTCCCAGTTACTATGGTCCTCTCCTCTCAATGGAGCAGTACCATGTTAGTCCCAGTTACTATGGTCCTCTCCTCTCAATGGAGCAGTACCATGTTAGTCCCAGTTACTATGGTCCTCTCAATGGAGCAGTACCATGTTAGTCCCAGTTACTATGGTCCTCTCCTCTCAATGGAGCTGTACCATGTTAGTCCCATTTAATATGGTCCTCTCCTCTCAATGGAGCAGTACCATGTTAGTCCCAGTTACTATGGTCCTCTCAATGGAGCAGTACCATGTTAGTCCCAGTTACTATGGTCCTCTCCTCTCAATGGAGCTGTACCATGTTAGTCCCAGTTACTATGGTCCTCTCCTCTCAATGGAGCAGCACCATGTTAGTCCCAGTTACTATGGTCCTCTCCTCTCAATGGAGCAGTACCATGTTAGTCCCAGTTACTATGGTCCTCTCCTCTCAATGGAGCAGTACCATGTTAGTCCCAGTTACTATGGTCCTCTCCTCTCAATGGAGCAGTACCATGTTAGTCCCAGTTACTATGGTCCTCTCCTCTCAATGGAGCAGTACCATGTTAGTCCCAGTTACTATGGTCCTCTCCTCTCAATGGAGCAGTACCATGTAGTCCCAGTTCCTATGGTCCTCTCCTCTCAATGGAGCAGTACCATGTTAGTCCCAGTTACTATGGTCCTCTCCTCTCAATGGAGCAGTACCATGTTAGTCCCAGTTACTATGGTCCTCTCCTCTCAATGGAGCAGTACCATGTTAGTCCCAGTTACTATGGTCCTCTCCTCTCAATGGAGCAGTTCCATGTTAGTCCCAGTTACTATGGTCCTCTCCTCTCAATGGAGCAGTACCAACAATACAGTTCAGGAAAGAGTTAAGAAAATATTTACTAAATAAACTAAAGTAAAAAAATTAATAAAAAAGTAACACAATAAAATAACAATAACGAGGCTATATACAGGGGATACCGGTACTGAGTCAATGTGCGGGGGTACGGGGTAGTTGAGGTAATTTGTACGTGTAGGTAGGGGTAAAGTGACAATGCATAGATAATAAACAGCAAGTAGCAGCAGTGTAAAAACAAAGGGGGGAGGGTCACTGTAAATAGTCCAGGTGGCCATTTGATTAATTGTTCAGCAGTCTTATAGCTTGGGGGCAGAAGCTGTAAAGGAGCCTTTTGGACCTAGACTTGGCGCTCCGGTATTGCTTGCCGTGCGGTAGCAAACGTGTTTACTTATTTTTTTCTTTAAGCAATGGCTTTTTATTGCCCACTCTTCCGTAAAGCCCAGCTCTGTGGAGTGTACGGCTTATAATAATAATACAATAATAATAATAATATGCCATTTAGCAGACGCTTTTATCCAAAGCGACTTACAGTCATGCGTGCATACACATTTTGTGTATGGGTGGTCCCGGGGATCGAACCCACTACCTTGGCGTTACAAGCGCCGTGCTCTACCAGCTGAGCTACAGAGGACCTCCTATGGACAGATACTCCAATCTCCGCTGTGGAGCTTTGCAGCTCCTACAGGGTTATCTTCTCTTTGTTGCCTCTCTGATTAAAGCCCTCCTTGCCTGGTCCGTGAGTTTTGGTAGGCGGCCCTCTCTTGGCAGGTTTGTTGTGGTGCCATATTCTTTCCATTTTTTAATAATGGATTTAAATGGTGCTCCGTGGGATGTTCAAAGTGTCTGATATTTTTTTATAACCCAACCCTGATCTGTACTTCTCCACAACTTTGTCCCTGACCTGTTTGGAGAGCTCCTTGGTCTTCATGGTGCAGCTTGCTTGGTGGTGCCCCTTGCTTAGTGGTGTTGCAGACTCTGGGGCCTTTCAGAACAGGTGTATATATACTGAGATCATGTGACAGATCATGTGACATTTAGATTGCACACAGGTGGACTTTATTTAACTAATTATGTGACTTCTGAAGGTAATTGGTTGTAGCAGATCTTATTTAGGGGCTTCATAGCAAAGGGGGTGAATACATATGCACGCACCACTTTTCCGTTATTTATTTTGTATAATTTATTGAAACAAGTTGTTTTTTAAATTTCACTTCACCAATTTGGACTATTTTGTGTATGTCTATTACATGAAATCCAAATAAAAATCTATTTAAATTACAGGTTGTAATGCAACAAAATAGGAAAAACGCCAAGGGGGATGAATATGCTTCATGCCATAGGCTGTCGGCTTGTTCATTTACAGTGGGGGAAAAAAGTATTTAGTCAGCCACCAATTGTGCAAGTTCTCCCACTTAAAAAGATGAGAGAGGCCTGTAATTTTCATCATAGGTACACGTCAACTATGACAGACAAATAGAGAATTTTTTTCTCCAGAAAATCACATTGTAGGATTTTTTATGAATTTATTTGCAAATTATGGTGGAAAATAACTATTTGGTCACCTACAAACAAGCAAGATTTCTGGCTCTCACAGACCTGTAACTTCTTCTTTAAGAGGCTCCTCTGTCCTCCACTCGTTACCTGTATTAATGGCACCTGTTTGAACTTGTTATCTGTATAAAAGACACCCGTCCACAACCTCAAACAGTCACACTCCAAACTCCACTATGGCCAAGACCAAAGAGCTGTCAAAGGACACCAGAAACAAAATTGAAGACCTGCACCAGGCTGGGAAGACTGAATCTGCAATAGGTAAGCAGCTTGGTTTGAAGAAATCAACTGTGGGAGCAATTATTAGGAAATGGAAGACATACAAGACCACTGATAATCTCCCTCGATCTGGGGCTCCACGCAAGATCTCACCCCGTGGGGTCAAAATGATCACAAGAACGGTGAGCAAAAATCCCAGAATCACACGGGGGGACCTAGTGAATGACCTGCAGAGAGCTGGGACCAAAGTAAGAAAGCCTACCATCAGTAACACACTACGCCGCCAGGGACTCAAATCCTGCAGTGCCAGACGTGTCCCCCTGCTTAAGCCAGTACATGTCCAGGCCCGTCTGAAGTTTGCTAGAGTGCATTTGGATGATCCAGAAGAGGATTGGGAGAATGTCATATGGTCAGATGAAACCAAAATAGAACTTTTTGGTGTAAACTCAACTCGTCGTGTTTGGAGGACAACGAATGCTGAGTTGCATCCAAAGAACACCATACCTACTGTGAAGCATGGGGGTGGAAACATCATGCTTTGGGGCTGTTTTTATGCAAAGGGACCAGGACGACTGATCCGTGTAAAGGAAAGAATGAATGGGGCCATGTATCGTGAGATTTTGAGTGAAAACCTCCTTCCATCAGCAAGGGCATTGAAGATGAAACGTGGCTGGGTCTTTCAGCATGACAATGATCCCAAACACACCGCCCGGGCAATGAAGGAGTGGCTTCGTAAGAAGCATTTCAAGGTCCTGGAGTGGCCTAGCCAGTCTCCAGATCTCAACCCCATAGAAAATCTTTGGAGGGAGTTGAAAGTCCGTGTTGCCCAGCGACAGCCCCAAAACATCACTGCTCTAGAGGAGATCTGCATGGAGGAATGGGCCAAAATACCAGCAACAGTGTGTGAAAACCTTGTGAAGACTTACAGAAAACGTTTGACCTGTGTCATTGCCAACAAAGGGTATATAACAAAGTATTGAGAAACTTTTGTTATTGACCAAATACTTATTTTCCACCATAACTTGCAAATAAATTCATAAAAAATCCTACAATGTGATTTTCTGGATATTTTTTTCTCATTTTGTCTGTCATAGTTGACGTGTACCTACGATGAAAATTACGGGCCTCTCTCATCTTTTTAAGTGGGAGAACTTGCACAATTGGTGGCTGACTAAATACTTTTTTTCCCCACTGTATATCCACCTGTTGATGGGATCATTCATTAGAGATCTCTCCCTTCCAGAGCATGCACACGCACACAGACACACCCCACACACCAATATCTCTCCCTTCCATCCCCAGGGCCCACCCAGGGTAATGTAGGGAGGATCTGAAGCAACACTGTGTCTGTGTGTGTGTGTGTGTGTGTGTGTGTGTGTGTGTGTGTGTGTGTGTGTGTGTGTGTGTGTGTAATATCTTATTGTGAAACACGTCCCTCCAAGAGAGTCTTGTTCTAGGTGAGACTATGTAGAGACAGAATGACACACAGAGAGAGAGAGAGAGAGAGAGAGAGAGAGTGACAGAGACAGAGACAGAGACAGAGAGAGAGAGACAGTGACAGACAGAGAGAGAGAGAGACAGAGAGACAGTGACAGAGACAGAGAGAGAGACAGAGAGAGAGAGAGAGACAGAGAGAGAGAGAGACAGAGACAGAGAGAGAGAGAGAGAGAGAGGGAGAGACAGAGAGACAGTGACAGAGACAGAGAGAGAGACAGAGAGAGAGAGAGAGACAGAGAGAGAGCGAGAGAGAGACAGAGAGACAGAGAGAGAGAGAGAGAGAGAGAGAGAGAGACAGAGAGAGAGAGGGAGAGACAGAGAGACAGTGACAGAGACAGAGAGAGAGACAGAGAGAGAGAGAGAGACAGAGAGAGAGCGAGAGAGAGACAGAGAGACAGAGAGAGAGAGAGAGAGACAGAGAGAGAGAGAGAGACAGAGAGAGAGCGAGAGAGAGACAGAGAGACAGAGAGAGAGAGAGAGAGAGAGAGAGACAGAGAGACAGAGAGAGAGAGAGAGAGAGAGAGACAGAGAGACAGAGAGAGAGAGAGAGAGAGAGAGAGAGAGAGGGAGAGACAGAGAGAGAGAGAGGGAGAGACAGAGAGACAGAGAGACAGAGAGAGAGAGAGAGAGAGAGAGAGAGAGAGAGAGAGAGAGAGAGAGACAGAGAGACAGAGAGAGAGAGAGAGAGAGAGAGAGAGAGAGAGGGAGAGACAGAGAGACAGAGAGACAGACAGAGCTTATAAGTCAGAGACTGGAACCAAGGTAGCAGAGGCCTACGAAACACAATTACCTTCAGAGTCAGTGCGTGTGTGCGTGCGTGTCTGCCCGTGGTGTGTTTGTGGAGCAGATTAATCATCTAAGTGATTTCCATTGAGAGCACAGCATTCGCCAGGCCAGATATCTTTCCTAAAGTTCCCTGAACATGACTAATAGAGCTCTGCTACCCAACCTGAGCCCGATGGGCACAGAGGTTATACATTGGATTAGGGCCAGGTAGGGCCTGTTCTTTCATCAATAAATAGGGTGCAGGTAGGGCTCGGGTAACACTAAATTGATAACTAACATTTTGAAGCTGAGCCATTTCCTCGTGCTCTGCTGCGGTCAGTACGGTCATATCTGACTGAGATCATAACATGGTGTCAGAAAAGGCTTCAACCTCATCAAATATAAAATAGGACAGATTATAATAATGTTCCTTGAGTGATGAAAAGTAGCTAACAGCTAACTGTTCTCATGTCTCTTTGTTCGTTGAGCAGAGCCAGATATACTTTTGAGGATATGGAAACGCCATTGGAATCGTATTAACACCCATTGTGTACGTTGCCCGTGCTACGTCAATGGGCTGTACGGTGCATTCTGGGCAGTTCTGGGACAAGGAGCGCTCTCCTTCAAAGAGTGAATGGGAGTCAATTCGGCGTTAGCTCAAAAACCCAACATTAGCATGAATTTAGTCAACAAGAAGTACAACATTACAAATCTTTTCAGATATAGCGTTGGAATCATGACATTACGTACAGTACCAGTCAAAAGTTTGGACACACCTACTCATTCCAGGCTTTTTCTTTTTTCTACATTGTAGAATAATACTGAAGACATCAAAACTATGAAATAACACATATGGAATCATGTAGCAACCAAATAAGTGTTAAACAAATCAAAATATATTTTATATTTGAGATTCTTCAAATAGCCACCCTTTGCCTTGATGACAGCTTTGCACACTCTTGGCATTCTCTCAACTAGCTTCATGAGGTAGTCATCTGGAATGCATTTCAATTAATAGGTGTGCCTTCTTAAAAGTTAATTTGTGGAATTTATTTCCTTCTTTAATGCCTTTGAGCCAATCACTTGTGTTGTGACAAGGTAGGAGTGGTATACAGAAGATAGCCCTATTTGGTAAAAGACCAAGTCCATATTATGGCAAGAACAGCTCAAATAAGCAAAGAGAAACGACAGTCCATCATTACTTTAAGACATGAAGGTCAGTCAATATGGATCATTTCAATAACTTTTAACGTTTCTTCAAGTGCAGTCGCAAAAAAAAACATCAAGCGCTATGATGAAACTGGCTCTCATGAGGACCGCCACAGGAAAGGAAGACCCAGAGTTACCTCTGCTGCAGAGGATAAATTCATTAGAGTTACAAGCCTCAGATTGCAGCCCAAATAAATGCTTCACAGAGTTCAAGTAACAGACACATCTCAACATCAACTGTTTAAAGGAGACTGTGTGAATCAAGCCTTCATGGTCGAATTGCTGCAAAGAAACCACTACTAAAGGACACCAATTAGAAGAAGAGACCTGCTTGGGCCACGAAACACGAGCAGTGGGCATTAGACCGGTGGAAATCTGTCCTTTGGTCTGATGAGTCCAAAATGGAGATTTGTGGTTCCAACCGCCGTGACTTTGTGAGACGCAGAGTAGGTGAACGGATGATCTCCGCATGTGTGGTTCCCACCGTGAAGCATGGAGGAGGTGGTGTGATGGTGCTTTGCTGGTGACACTTTCTGTGATTTATTTAGAATTCAAGGCACACTTAACCAGCATGGCTACCACAGCATTCTGAAGCGATACGCCATCCCAAACCTGGCACCGACGAAGATGGCGGCCTCACGACTAGCTCTTAGGAAAACTTTGCAGTATTTTGTTTTTTTATGTATTATTTTTTACATTATTAGCTCAGAAAGTGTTTTTTTGTATCATTACATACAGCCGAGGAAAAGTATTGGATATCAGAGCAGAGGTAACTCACCAGCATTACGACAAGGAATACGACTTTCCCAAGGCAGATCCTTTGTTTGCTCTCCCCAGGGCAACTGAACTGATTCCAGCGGCTGACCCAAAACATCGCCGGTGGAGGAGAGGCACTCGGAGCGTCCTGCTGGTTTGACTTAGGAGGCGCGCACACCACCCACCGCTTCCAAGCAGGGACGGCCTGTTCAATAGGGCGATATGGGCGACGCACTGCCAAACGGGAAAAGGAAGGGATTTTTTTTCTAATCAATTATATCATGGCAACAGTAGTTATCAGTGTTGTAATCTGATCTGACTGCCACTAAATGTCAAATCAGGCTAAAGTCGTGCTTCAAATGGCCCCGCCCGTTTTTGGGCGATTTCAGTCAGGTTGAAAATCGCCCAGAAGTCTCTCATAGCCTGTCATGTAAAATCTATTTTTTTCAAATTTCAAAGCTTTCAATACATTCTCTATGGGTGTCTGTGGGCTTGCACTTACGCGCTTTCGTCATACGTGACGTAACCATGAACGTAACTAAGCAAATAGCGGCTAGCAGCGTCTCTTTGCGACCTGCAGTGTGGCGTTATTTTATGTTTTTAATTTGTACACTTAGTGGCGTTATTTTATGTTTTTAATTTGTACACTTAGTTTACAAACATTCTGCCAACCATGGATTTCGAGTGGTGGGTTTTGGACTGATCTTGTTGATCGTGTACATACCCGCTACGAACGGACTAAATAATGAAAACGTTGCTGGCAGCGGAATCCAATACAGCTGGGAGACTTGGCTGGATGACAGAGTCCCGGACAGAGAAGTGGAGCCGGCCGGCTTCACCCTGGTCGGAGCGGACCTCGATCTGACAGTCACAGGGAAAATCGATCCTGGTAAGAGAGCGACTCTGTACCCCCGAGCCCCGACATTGAACTGCTTTCTGTGTCACTGTGACCTTACTATCTGCCCCGTGAGTTCCCCCAATTGTTTGTTACCGTTGTGTACTGTTGATAATCACAAGTTTACTGGAGAACTGAGACCAAGTAGAGACTTTGGACAGGGTGGATATGGTATAATAAAGGCAGTTTATTCAGAGGTAAAGATATCTGGAATCGCGTGCACGGACTCGTTCGTCAAACTCTTAGGGAGCTATCTGAAGAGAGCCCCGAAAACATTGTGTGCTGACATTTTATACAATAAATGATGTAGGTTGAATCTAGTAGTTCTGATCTTCTGATTGGTCCTGATGAGTTGGGCGAGGTCCCCTCCACTGTTGCATTGGCTCTGAGTCGGGTTCTCTGTCTTCAAATGTTCAGCCTAAAGAGAGGGGATTTTTGTGTGTGTGTGTGTGTGTGTTTAACAGTGATGATGTGTGTGTGTGTGTGTGTGTTTAACAGTGATGATGTGTGTGTGTGTGTGTGTTATCAGTGATGATGTGTGTGTGTGTGTGTGTGTCCTCAGAGCAAGAACTCGTGAGTTGGAAGAACTGAGAGACCTATGGCGTGGGTGTTGTCCTTGGCCACCTGCTGACAAGGCTGACAAGATAGGACTCTTTTGTCCATTGTTATAGGATAGGAACAGCATTGATTGAAAACAAACGCCCAACACAAAATGGGTCATGCACAAGATTTTAGTCAGACCAAGCTATAACATTATATATTTACTACGACAGTACATTCAACCAAAAGCTAATATAACAAAGGCATCAGAGATTATTTATAATCTGTCACAGAAACTGGAATCCATCTCCCCAGATCAGTCAATAAATGCTTCTGGTATTGACTTATATGCTGCCCCTGTCTTCATGTTGTTGCTGGACATATCTTTTTTAAAATGTGTGTAGGTCACCTAAATCATCAGAAAAATTGCCCCTCCTGAGAATTTTTTCAGGAGCCGCCACTGCTTCCAAGTATACTACTACTATACTACTCGCTAATGTTCAGTCTTTGGTTAACATGATCGAGGAACTCCGGGCAAGGATTTCTTTTTTTTTTCGTTCTTTTTTCTATTTTTTTAAATTCTTTTTTTGGGGGGAATGGATCAGCTTAATATTGCAGATAGATTGTATCTTCTATCAATGTAATTGTCTGCATCACTTACAATCCCCCATTTTTTTTTTTTTATATATATACTCCCCTTTATTACTTTTCAACCCCACCATCCTTTCCCTACTTTGAGTAAATTAGTGAACAACAACGCCCAGGCATCTACTTCCGGTCTATACTTACTATCTACACCTTATGGACAGAGTTAATTGTACAAAAATTATATTATATATATATATATATATTTTTTTTGCTCCTGAACTTCTTCTACTCTCAACCTCTCCGATCATTTTCATGATGTCCATCCGGTTTGCTTCTATATGCCATATCTTTCTAACTGTGCTCCTTCACAAAAGCTCCCAACATAATAATATAAATAATAATATGCCATTTAGCAGACGCTTTTATCCAAAGCGACTTACAGTCATGCGTGCATACATTTTTTTTTTGTGTACGGGTGGTCCCGGGGATCGAACCCACTACCTTGGCGTTACAAGCGCCGTGCTCTACCAGCTGAGCTACAGAGGACCACATACAACCTGCAACCTATATACTTATTATGGACACAGTATGCTTACATTATTAGTTATCTTGTTGTTATTAGTTGTTGTTAGTTGTTATTAGTCCCATCCTTCAATTCTATTCAATACCTCCCATCTATCTCTTAACACCATCCATACAAGGATTTCTTTCCAGAGAGACATCAAGGCCTGTAACATACTTTGTTTCACGGAAACATGGCTCTCTTGGGATATTCTGTCGAAATTGGTCCAGCCAGTTCATCGCACAGACAGGAATAAATATCTCTCCGGGAAGCAGAAGGGCGGAGGTGTGTGTTTCATGATTAACGATTCATGGTGTAATTGTAGTAACATACAGGAACTCGAGTCCTTTTGTTCACCCGAACTAGAATCTCTCACAATCAAATGCCGACCGTATTATCTCCCAAGAGAATTTTCTTTGGTTATAGTCACGGCCGTGTATATCCCCCCTCAAGCCGATACTAAACAGCAAGTCGTCCTGGTCCCTTTGCAGAAAAATGTGCAGTGGTCTCTTAATTTTTTCCACAGCTGTATATATATATGTGTGTGTGTGTGTGTGTGTGTGTGTGTGTGTGTGTGTGTGTGTGTCCGGCCCTGTGTATGTCTTCATTGAGTTTATTAGCAGATCTAATTAAGACAGGGATAATTACTGTAGCTGGGCAGAGCTGACCAGTATCCTACAAGCTCTTGCAGGTCCCACTTCAGAACCTGACGTTAAGTTACGAATGGTTAAGGTAACGGTTTGCTGTTCTGTTTCCACAACGTGACAGAGACCACACACACATCGAATCAACATTTATTGGTCGTGTACACAGATGTTAGCTCCAACACATGCAGTAATATCTAGCAATACACTAACAATACCCACATGAATTAAGAAATATCAGAGCGAGCAATATCAGAACATCACGGTAACGCCATGAGCCATGATGTAATCCGGGCAATTGATCTGTTGGCTTGGGAGGTGAAGTGTGTGTGTGTTTGCCTGTGTGTGTGTGTTTGCCTGTGTGTGTGTGTTTGCCTGTGTGTGTGTGTTTGCCTGTGTGTGTGTGTGTTTGCCTGTGTGTATGTGTGTTTGCCTGTGTGTGTGTGTGTTTGCCTGTGTGTGTGTGTTTGCCTGTGTGTATGTGTTTGCCTGTGTGTATGTGTGTTTGCCTGTGTGTGTGTGTGTTTGCCTGTGTGTATGTGTGTTTGCCTGTGTGTGTGTGTTTGCCTGTGTGTATGTGTTTGCCTGTGTGTATGTGTGTTTGCCTGTGTGTGTGTGTGTTTGCCTGTGTGTATGTGTGTTTGCCTGTGTGTGTGTGTGTTTGCCTGTGTGTATGTGTGTTTGCCTGTGTGTGTGTGTTTGCCTGTGTGTGTGTGTGTTTGCCTGTGTGTGTGTGTTTGCCTGTGTGTGTGTGTGTTTGCCTGTGTGTGTGTGTGTTTGCCTGTGTGTGTGTGTGTTTGCCTGTGTGTGTGTGTGTTTGCCTGTGTGTGTGTGTTTGCCTGTGTGTGTGTGTGTTTGCCTGTGTGTGTGTGTTTGCCTGTGTGTGTGTGTTTGCCTGTGTGTGTGTGTTTGCCTGTGTGTATGTGTGTTTGCCTGTGTGTGTGTGTTTGCCTGTGTGTATGTGCCTGTGCATCGGGGAGGACTGCTGTGAGCCCCAGTAATTAACAGTAATGTAATGCTGAAGTAACACAGGGACTCTGCCAGTCTACAGCCAGCTGAGGAGGAACAGAGAGAACCAGGGAAAGAGAGAGAGAAGAGAGAGAGAAACTGTGGAGGAAACAAAGAATGAGGAGAGGGATAGAGATGTGTGAAAAGAGAGGGAGGAAGAAAGACAGCAGAAGGGATATAAGTCATACATGAAGAGAAGAGGAGAAGTTAGACTAGACACCCAGCGAGAGAAGAAGAAGATCGGGAGTCTGCCTCCTCCACCTCTACTAAGAGAGAGAGCGAGAGAGAGAGAGAGAGAGAGAGAGAGAAAGGGAGCGAGAGAGAAAGAGAGAGCGAGAGAGAGAGAGAGAGAGAGAGAGCGAGAGAGAAAGAGAGAGCGAGAGAAAGAGAGAGAGAGAGCGAGAAAGAGAGCGAGAGAGAAAGAGAGAGAGCGAGAGAGAGAGCGAGAGAGAAAGAGAGAGAGAAAGAGAGAGAGAAAGAGAGAGCGAGAGAGAGAGCGAGAGAGAAAGAGAGAGCGAGAGAGAAAGAGAGAGCGAGAGAGAAAGAGAGAGCGAGAGAAAGAGAGAAAGAGAGAGCGAGAGAAAGAGAGAGCGAGAGAGAAAGAGAGAGCGAGAGAGAAAGAGAGAGCGAGAGAGAAAGAGAGAGCGAGAGAGAAAGAGAGAGAGAGCGAGAGCGAGAGAGAAAGAGAGAGAAAGAGAGAGAAAGAGAGAGAGAGAGAGAGAGAGAGAGAGCGAGAGAGAGCGAGAGAGAGCGAGAGCGAGAGAAGAGAGAGAGAGAGAAAAAGAGAAAGAGAGAGCGAGACAGACAGCACGTCAGAAACCAGCTCAATGTAATTGAAGAATTCATAGAATCTAACCCCTTCTAGGAAAATTGGAACACACTAATAAACACACAACAACACGAAGAGTTATCAATCCAAAACGAATATCTATGGATAAACCACTTCTCCAATCTTTTTGGCTCTGTAACAAAGAACAAACAGCAAAAACATATACATGATCAATTACAAATCTTAGAATCATCTATTAAAGACTACCAGAACCCATTGGATTCTCCAATTAAATTGAAAGAACTACAGGACAAAATACAAACCAAAAAAGGCCTGTGGTGATTGTATCTTAAATGGTCTGCTATACAAATTGATGGAAAGCGGTGTTGAGGGAAAAACATATGACATTATAAAATCCATGTACACAAAAACCACACATTTCTTTCCACAGGGCCGTGGGGTGAGACAGGGATGCAGCTTGAGCCCCACCCTCTTCAACATATATATCAATGAATTGGCGAGGGCACTAGAACAGTCTGCAGCACCCGGCCTCACCCTACTAGAATCTGAGGTGAAATGTCTACTGTTTGCTGATAATCTGGTGCTTCTGTCCGTAACCAAGGAGGGCCTACAGCAGTTCCTAGATCTTCTGCACAGATTCTGTCAGACCTGGGTCCTGACAGTAAATCTTAGTAAGACAAAAATAATGGTGTTCCAAAAAAGGTCCAGCTGCCAGGACCACAAATACAAATTCCATCTAGACACCGTTGCCCTAGAGCACACAAAAAACTATACATACCTCGGCCTAAACATCAATACCACAGGTAACTTCCACAAAGCTGTGAACGATCTGAGAGACAAGGCAAGAAGGGCCTTCTATGCCATCAAAAGGAACATAACATTCAACATACCAATTAGGATCTGGCTAAAAATACTTGAATCAGTTATAGAACCCATTGCCCTTTATGGTTGTGAGGTCTGGGGTCCGCTCACCAACCAGGAATTCACAAAATGGGACTCTGCATGCAGAATTCTGCAAAAACATCCTCCGTGTACAACGTAAGTCACCCAAATAATGCATGCAGAGCAGAATTAGGACGATACCCGCTAACTATCAAAATCCAGAAAAGAGCCGTTCAATTCTACAACCACCTAAAAGTAAGCGATTCCCAAACCTTCCATAACAAATCCATTACCTACAGAGAGGATAAGAGCGTCTGCTAAATGACGTAAATGTAAATGTAGTCCCCTAAGAAAGCTGATCCTGGGGCTCTGTTCACAAACACAAACAGACCCCACAGAGCCCCAGGACAACAACACAATTAGACCCAACCAAACCATAAGAAAACTAAAAGGTAATTACTTGACACAAGAATTAACCAAAAAGAAAAGCAAACTGGAATACTATTTGGCCCTAAACAGAGAGTTCACAGTGGCAGAATACCTGACCACTGTGACTGACCCAAAATTAAGGAAAGCTTTGACTATGTACAGACACAGTGAGCATAGCCTTGCTATTGAGAAAGGCCGCCGTAGGCAGACCTGGCTCTCAAGAGAAGACAGGCTATGTGCACACTGCCCACAAAATGAGGTGGAACCTGAGCTGCACTTCCTAACCTCCTGCCAAATGTATGACCATATTAGAGACACATATTTCCATCAGATTACACAGATCCACAAAGTATTCGAAAACAAATCCAATTTTGATAAACTCCAATTTCTATTGGGTGAAAAACCACAGTGTGCCATCACAGCAGCAAGATTTGTGACCTGTTGCCACAAGAAAAAGGCAACCAGTGAAGAACAAACACCATTGTACATACAACCCATATTTATGTTGATTGACATTTGAAATGTCTTTATTCTTTTGGAACTTTTGTGAGTGTAATGTTTACTGTACATTTTTATTGTTTATTAACAATGTTAACATGCGTTTCCCATGCCAATAAAGCCCTTAAATTGAAATTGAATTGAATTTAATTACGAGAGAGAGAGAGAGACAGAGAAAGGGGGGAGAGAGAGAGGGGGGAGAGGGAGACCGAGAGAGGGGGAGAGAGGGGGGGGGGGGGGGAGACGGTGAGAGGGGGAGAGAGAGAGAGAGAGAGAGAGAGGGGGGGAGAGACGGTGAGAGCGCTTAGCATAGCTTTACATTTTAATCGTCCCATTCCTCCCTCCTTTGTTTCTTCTACCCTGGAACAGATGAGCCCCGTTCACAGTCACTTATCCCCAGCTGATGATTTATGACAGGAGGAGAGGTGGAAGAGAGAAAGAGAGAAGGATGGACTGACGAAGGCAGGTGGCCCTTCAAAAGAGACCAACTGACTATAGAAGTTCCCGAGACGATAGTTAGAATGCTAATTAGAATGTGGAGACTCATCTGCCTGGCCCGCCTCCGCTCCCTTAGAGAGAGGGATGGATGTGGAAAGAGAGGGATGGAGGGAGGGAAAGAGAGGGATGGAGGGAGGGAAAGAGAGGGATGGAGGGGGAAAGAGAGGGATGGAGGGGGAAAGAGAGGGATGGAGGGAGGGAAAGAGAGGGATGGAGGGAGGGAAAGAGAGGGATGGAGGGGGAAAGAGAGGGATGGAGGGAGGGAAAGAGGGATGGAGGGAGGGAAAGAGAGGGATGGAGGGAGGGAAAGAGAGGGATGAAGGGGGAAAGAGAGGGATGGAGGGGGAAGGAGACGGGAGGGGTGAAGGGTCAGGTTGCCATGGTGGCAACCAACCGGGGATGCGTCTGACTTGGGCCCTGTTCAAAAGTAGTGCACTATAAAGGGAATAGGGTACCACACACACACACGTCTCACTGTCTGCTATCACACATTTAATGGGAGTCGTCAGCACAGCTTTAGGAGCTCATAAATAGATAGACGTCAGAGGGGCCTAACATACCTGTGTAGATAGGTACAGCTCATTCATAGGACCTGTGTAGATAGGGTACAGCTCATTCATAGGATCATTAACTAGATTCAGCCGTGGACCGATTTTATCTAGAATGTATGGTCGGGGGGCCGGAACAGAATTACAAATAATTTGTAGACTGCAAATTGACCGCAAGAAGCCCAAACAGATATACAGTTTGACTCCCGTTGCTCCCCTCCAGCTCTCTGATCCGCCGGTCTCTATCCATCCCTCTCTCTGTCCCCCTCTCTCAGTCCCTCCCTCTGTCCCCCTCTCTCTCCATCCCTCTCTCTCTCCATCCCTCTCTCTGTCCCCCTCTCTCTGTCCCCCTCTCTCAGTCCCTCCCTCTGTCCCCCTCTCTCAGTCCCTCCCTCTGTCCCCCTCTCTCAGTCCCTCCCTCTGTCCCTCTCTCTCTCCATCCATCCCTCTGTCCCTCTCCATCCCTCCCTCTGTCCCTCTCTGTCCCCCTCTCTCAGTCCCTCCCTCTGTCCCCCTCTCTCTCTCTCCATCCCTCTGTCCCTCTCCATCCCTCTCGCTCTCTCTCTGTCCCTCTCTCTCTCCATCCCTCCCTCTGTCCCTCTCTCAATCTCTGCCTTTTCTACCTCTATTTCTCCCTCTCTCTCGGTCCCTCTCTCCGCCCCAGTCTCTCTGTTCCTCTCTCTCTCGCTCTGTTCCTCTCTCCCCATCTCTCTGTCCCTCTCTCTCTGTGTCCCTCTCGCTGTCCCTCTCGCTCTGTTCCTCTCTCCCCATTTCTCTGTCCCTCTCTCTCTGTCCCCATCTCTCTGTCCCCCTCTCTCTGTCCCCCTCTCTCTGTCCCTCTCTCTCTGTCCCCCTCTCTCTGTCCCCCTCTCTCTGTCCCCCTCTCTCTGTCCCCCTCTCTCTGTCCCCCTCTCTCTGTCCCTCTCTCTCTGTCCCTCTCTCTCTGTCCCCCTCTCTCTGTCCCCCTCTCTCTGTCCCCCTCTCTCTGCCTCCTCCTCTCCCTCGTTAGGGACTGAGGCTAGGTCATTATATATTGATTCAGCTCCTCTATCTATATGCAAAAGAAGAGAGACAGAAAAGAGCAGACAGTATGTCTGTGTCCTAACAGCACCCTATTCCCTATGTAGTGCACTATGAGGGCTCTGGTCCAATAGGGCTCTGGTTAAAAGTAGTGCACTAAATAGGGAATAGGGTGTCATTTGGGACACTGCTGAGATGTATCTCTCAGCCTCAGTGATGTGTCTCTTCTGGGGCATAAAACAGAGACTGCCAATGGAAATCAATGGGCTTGACTGAAGGCCCTCGCTCTCACACAATCACTGGGCTCACTCTTAAATATGCATACAATAATATAATGCCACTTAGCAGACGCTTTTATCCAAAGCGACTTACAGTCATGCGTGCCTACATTTTTGTTTGTTTGTGTATGGGTGGTCCCGGGGATCGAACCGACTACCTTGGCGTTACAAGCGCCGTGCTCTACCAGCTGAGCTACAGAGGACCCACAGCTGAGCTACACACACACACTTCTAAAATACACAATATGCACACGCACACACACACACACACACACAGCATTGAAATGAATAGCGACCTCAGTGCCTCAGCCACCAACCTGACTGATTAACTGTATATTCTTAGTGTGGACTATGCACTGAGGAAACCCCATATCAGACTGTATATTCTTAGTGTGGACTATGCACTGAGGAAACCCCATATCAGACTGTATATTCTTAGTGTGGGCTATGCACTGAGGAAACCCCATATCAGACTGTATATTCTTAGTGTGGGCTATGCACTGAGGAAACCCCATATCAGACTGTATATTCTTAGTGTGGACTATGCACTGTGGAAAGCCCATATCATCCTCCCTATTCCCCATAGGGCTCTGGTCATAAGTAGTGTACTATAAAGGGAATAGGGAACTATTTGGGATGCGGACCTTACCTCAGGATGACAAACCTAAGTTCATTAAGTAATATGCAGCAGGAAGCCTCTCAGCCACAGCATATACTGTGTGTGACCCCAGAGTGTAGCCCCCCCCCCCCGAGAGAATGCTTATGGATCTGAAAGGTTTGACTCAGATCTACAACAGGGGGAGGTTTATCTTCATTTAAGCTTTTTTTTAAACCTTTGTTTCATAGTTTCTCGTTGTTTTTATTCTGTTTAGTCACGACTTCTCAATTTGCAGTACGTTTGCCAATTGATTGTGCTGCCAGATTTATTTGCCATTCCTTTTGCCTCATCCCTCTCAACCATACCATTTTTAAATTCCTCATCAATCCAAGGGGATTTAACAGTTTTACAGTCATTTTCTTAATGGGTGAATGCTTATTAGTAACTGGAATAAGCAATTTCATAAATGTGTAAAGTGCAGCGTCTGGTTGCTCCTCATTACACACCAAGGACCAACACATATTATTTACATCAACAACATGTGAATCACTACAAAACTTATTGTATGACCTCTTATACACTATATTAGGCCCAGCCTTTGGAACTTTGGTTTTCCTAGATATGGCTACTATATTGTGATCACTACATCCTATGGATTTGGATACTGCTTTAAAGCACATTACTGCAGCATTAGTAAAGATGTGATCAATACATGTTGATGATTTCATTCCTGTGATTATTATGTTTGTAACTACCCTGGTAGGTTGACTGATGACCTGAACCAGGTTGCAGGCACTGGTTACAGTTTGAAGCTTTTTCTTCAGTGGGCAGCTTGATGAAAGCCAGTCAATATTTAAATCACCCAGAAAATATACACTGCTCAAAAAAATAAAGGGAACACTAAAATAACACATCCTAGATCTGAATGAATGAAATAATCTTATTACCGGTAAATAATTTTTTCTTTACATAGTTGAATGTGCTGACAACAAAATCACACAAAAATTATCAATGGAAATCAAATTTATCAACCCATGGAGGTCTGGATTTGGAGTCACCCTCAAAATTAAAGTGGAAAACCACACTACAGGCTGATCCAACTTTGATGTAATGTCCTTAAAACAAGTCAAAATTAGGCTCAGTAGTGTGTGTGGCCTCCACGTGCCTGTATGACCTCCCTACAACGCCTGGGCATGCTCCTGATGAGGTGGCGGATGGTCTCCTGAGGGATCTCCTCCCAGACCTGGACTAAAGCATCCGCCAACTCCTGGACAGTCTGTGGTGCAACGTGGCGTTGGTGGATGGAGCGAGACATGATGTCCCAGATGTGCTCAATTGGATTCAGGTCTGGGGAACGGGCGGGCCAGTCCATAGCATCAATGCCTTCCTCTTGCAGGAACTGCTGACACACTCCAGCCACATGGGGTCTAGCATTGTCTTGCATTAGGAGGAACCCAGGGCCAACCACACCAGCATATGGTCTCACAAGGGGTCTGAGGATTTCATCTCGGTACCTAATGGCAGTCAGGCTACCTCTGGTGAGCACATGGAGGTCTGTGCGGCCCCCCAAAGAAATGCCACCCCACACCATGACTGACCCACCGCCAAACCGGTCATGCTGGAGGATGTTGCAGGCAGCAGAACGTTCTCCACGGCGTCTCCAGACTCTGTCACATGTGCTCAGTGTGAACCTGCATTTCATCTGTGAAGAGCACAGGGCGCCAGTGGCGAATTTGCCAATCTTGGTGTTCTCTGGCAAATGCCAAACGTCCTGCACGGTGTTGGGCTGTAAGCACAACCCCCACCTGTGGACGTCGGGCCCTCATACCACCCTCATGGAGTCTGTTTCTGACCATTTGAGCAGACACATGCACATTTGTGGCATGCTGGAGGTCATTTTGCAGGGCTCTGGCAGTGCTCCTCCTGCTCCTCCTTGCACAAAGGTGGAGGTAGCAGTCCTGCTGCTGGGTTGTTGCCCTCCTAAGGCCTCCTCCACGTCTCCTGATGTACTGGCCTGTCTCCTGGTAGCGCCTCCATGCTCTGCACACTACGCTGACAGACACAGCAAACCTTCTTGCCACAGCTCGCATTGATGTGCCATCCTGGATGAGCTGCACTACCTGAGCCACTTGTGTGGGTTGTAGACTCCGTCTCATGCTACCACTAGAGTGAAAGCACCGCCAGCATTCAAAAGTGACCAAAACATCAGCCAGGAAGCATAGGAACTGAGAAGTGGTCTGTTGTCACCACCTGCAAAACCAGTCCTATATTGGGGGGTGTCTTGCTAATTGCCTATAATTTCCACCTGTTGTCTATTCCATTTGCACAACAGCATGTTAAATTTATTGTCAATCAGTGTTGCTTCCTAAGTGGACAGTTTGATTTCACAGAAGTGTGATTGACTTGGAGTTACATTGTGTTGTTTAAGTGTTCCCTTTATTTTTTTGAGCAGTGTACTTCTCTGTTGATATCACATACATTATCAAGCATTTCACACATATTATCCATATACTGACTGTTAGCACTTGGTGGTCTATAGCAGCTTCCCACCAGAATTGGCTTTAGGTGAGGCAGATGAACCTGTAGCCATATGACTTCAACAGTATTTAACATGAGATCCTCTCTAAGCTTTACAGGAATGTGATTCTGAATATAGACCGCAACACCGCCCCGTTGGCATTTCTGTCTTTTCTGTAGATATTATAACCATGTATTGCTCCCACTGTATCATCAAAGGTATTATCTAAGTGAGTTTCAGAGATAGTCAGAATTAAAATATAATCTGTAACAAGCAAGTTATTGACTTCATGGACCTTGTTTCTCAGGCTGCATATGTTAATATGGGCTATTTTGTAGCACTTTTCTGGGTTCCTTGATTGTTTTTAATGCTTTACCGGAAAGCTTAGCAGAAGTAGACATGCTCATGTTATTTATGTTAGAGCAGGGTGAGCTGCACACAGTGGACTTCCTACTAGGGCACACCGCCTCAGTGCTAACAGTGTAACTCTGGTTCATAGGCTCATGATTACTGCATACAATAGCTGTAGGATCAACAGAGGTATTCAGGGCAGTTATGGGGACATAAATTAAGTTAATTACATTGTGTCTGTCAACGCCCCTGGGATAATGTACATTTGATGCAGCATTTTGACAACTCAGCGTCACAAAGGTAGGGATTAACTGAGCTGTTCTTGGGTCACTGATTAGTCATTGTCTCAATGCAGCCTTGAAATGCGTGGACAGAGTCCAGGAGCCAAGATGATTTGGATGGACTTCCTGTAGAGTATCTTCTGTTTCCAGAAGGTGTCAAAGTTATCTATAAAAGTGATTCCAGCAGAGCTACAGTAATCTTTTAGCCAGGTGTGTAATGCCAGTACCCTGCTGAATCTTTCCGCGGCCCAATGAATAAGCTGGAAATAGAGGCCTAAATGTTGTTGTTCATTATTTACTCCAATTAGGGGAAGGGAAGTAGAGTTAGGGGGAATAATAAAGGAAAATATACAGTGAGGGAAAAAAGTATTTGATCCCCTAATGATATTGTACGTTTGCCCACTGACAAAGACATGATCAGTCTATAATTTTAATGGTAGGTTTATTTGCACAGTGAGAGACAAAATAACAAAAAAATAATCCAGAAAAACACATGTCAAAAATGTTATAAATTGATTTGCATTTTAATGAGGGAAATAAGTATTTGACCCCTCAGCAAAACATGACTTAGTACTTGGTGGCAAAACCCTTGTTGGCAATCACAGAGGTCAGACTTTTCTTGTAGTTGGCCACCAGGTTTGCACACATCTCAGGAGGGATTTTGTCCCACTCCTCTTTGCATATCTTCTCCAAGTCATTAAGGTTTTGAGGCTGACGTTTGGCAACTCAAACCTTCAGCTCCCTCCACAGATTTTCTATTTGATTAAGGTCTGGAGACTGGCTAGGCCACTCCAGGACCTTAATGTGCTTCTTCTTGAGCCACTCCTTTGTTGCCTTGGCTGTGTGTTTTGGGTCATTGTCATGCTGGAATACCCATCCACAACCCATTTTCAATGCCCTGGCTGAGGGAAGGAGGTTCTCACCCAAGATTTGACGGTACATGGCCCCGTCCATCGTCCCTTTGATGCGGTGAAGTTGTCCTGTCCCCTTAGCAGAAAAACACCCCCAAAGCATAATGTTTCCACCTCCATGTTTGACGGTGGGGATGGTGTTCTTGGGGTCATAGGCAGCATTCCTCCTCCTCCAAACACGGCGAGTTGAGTTGATGCCAAAGAGCTCCATTTTGGTCTCATCTGACCACAACACTTTCACCCAGTTCTCCTCTGAATCATTCAGATGTTCATTGGCAAACTTCAGACGGGCCTGTATATGTGCTTTCTTGAGCAGGGGGACCTTGCGGGCACTGCAGGATTTCAGTCCTTCACGGCGTAGTGTGTTACCAATTGTTTTCTTGGTGACTATGGTCCCAGCTGCCTTGAGATCATTGACAAGATCCTCCCGTGTAGTTCTGGGCTGATTTTTCACCGTTCTCATGATCATTGCAACTCCACGAGGTGAGATCTTGCATGGAGCCCCAGGCCGAGGGAGATTGACAGTTATTTTGTGTTTCTTCCATTTGCGAATAATCGCACCAACTGTTGTCACCTTCTCACCAAGCTGCTTGGCGATGGTCTTGTAGCCCATTCCAGCCTTGTGTAGGTCTACAATCTTGTCCCTGACATCCTTGGAGATCTCTTTGGTCTTGGCCATGGTGGAGAGTTTGGAATCTGATTGATTGATTGCTTCTGTGGACAGGTGTCTTTTATACAGGTAACAAGCTGAGATTAGGAGCACTCCCTTTAAGAGTGTGCTCCTAATCTCAGCTCGTTACCTGTATAAAAAGACACCTGGGAGCCAGAAATCTTTCTGATTGAGAAGGGGTCAAATACTTATTTCCCTCATTAAAATGGGATATGAGGGAAATATATATATATATATATATATATATACCGATACACAAACAGCGCATTCAGAAAGTAATGAGACCCCTTCCCGTTTTCCACATTTTGTTACATTACAGCCTTATTCTAAAAGGGAATGGAAAAAATCCTCATAAATCTACACACAACATCCCATAATGACAAAGCAAAAACCGTTTTCTAGAAATTTAACAAATGTATTAAAAATAAAAAACTGAAATACCTTATTTACATAAGTATTCAGACCCTTTGTACGAAATGTAGTCATTGACAAGATTAGAAACAATTATTTTTAATTGAAATAATAATTGTGTCCATCAAACTTTGCTTTCGTCAAAGAATCCTCCATTTGAAGCAATTACAGCCTTGCAGACCTTTGGCATTCTAGTTGTCAATTTGTTGAGGTAATCTGAAGAGATTTCACCCCATGCTTCCTGAAGCACCTCCCACAAGTTGGATTGGCTTGATGGGCACTTCTTACGTACCATAAGGTCAAGCTGCTCCCACAACAGCTCAATAGGGTTGAGATCCGGTGACTGTGCTGGCCACTCCATTATAGACAGAATACCAGCTGACTGCTTCTTCCCTAAATAGTTATTGCATAGTTTGGAGCTGTGCTTTGGGTCATTGTCCTGTTGTAGGAGGAAATTGGCTCCAATTAAGCGCCGTCCACAGGGTATGGCATGGCGTTGCAAAATGGAGTGATAGCCTTCCTTCTTCAAGATCCCTTTTACCCTGTACAAATCTCCCACTTTACCACCACCAAAGCACCCCCAGACCATCACATTGCCTCCACCATGCTTGACAGATGGCGTCAAGCACTCCTCCAGCATCTTTTAATTTGGTCTGCGTCTCACAAATGTTCTTCTTTGTGATCCGAACACCTCAAACTTCGATTCGTCTATCCATAACACTTTTTTCCAATCTTCCTCTGTCCAGTGTCTGTGTTCTTTTTGCCCATCTTAATATTTTATTTTTATTGGCCAGTCTGAGATATGGCTTTTTCTTTGCAACTCTGCCTAGAAGGTCAGCATCCCGGAGTCGCCTCTTCACTGTTGACGTTGAGAATGGTGTTTTGCAGGTATTATTTAATGAAGCTGCCAGTTGAGGACCTGTGAGGCGTCTGTTTTTCAAACTAGACACTCTAATGTATTTGTCCTCTTGCTCAGTTGTGCACTGGGGCCTCCCACTCCTCTTTCTATTCTGGTTAGAGCCAGTTTGCGCTGTTCTGTAAAGGGAGTAATACACAACATTGTACGATATCTTCAGTTTCTTGGCAATTTCTCGCATGGAATAGCCTTCATTTCTCAGAACAAGAATAGACTGACGAGTTTCAGAAGAAAGTTATTTGTTTCTGGCCATTTTGAGCCTGTATTCGAACCCACAATTGCTGATGCTCCAGATACTGAACTAGTCTCAAGAAGGCCAGTTTTATTGCTTCATTAATCAGCACAACAGTTTTCAGCTGTGCTAACATAATTGCAAAAAGGGTTTTCTAATGATAGATAGATAGATAGATAGATCAGGTAGCTTAGTGGTTAAGAGCGTTGTGCCAGTAACCGAAAGGTCGCTGGTTCTAATCCCCGAGCCGACTAGGTGAAAAATCTGTCGATGTGCCCTTGAGCAAGGCACTTAACCCTAATTGCTCCTGTAAGTCGCTCTGGATAAGAGCGTCTGCTAAATGACCAATTATTTATTTATTTATTTATTTAGATAGATAGATAGATAGATAGATAGATAGATAGATAGATAGATAGATAGATAGATAGATAGATAGATAGATAGATAGATAGATAGATAGATAGAACCAGTCAAAAGGTTGGACACACCTACTCATTCAAGGGTTTTTCTTTATTTTTTACTATTTTCTACATTGTAGAATAATAGTGCAGACATCAACACTATGAAATAACACATATGGAATCATGTAGTAACCCAAAAAGTGTTAAACAACTTAAAATATATTTGAGATTTTTCAAATAGCCACCCTTTGCCTTGATGACAGCTTTGAACACTCTTGGCATTCTCTCAATCAGCTTCACCTGGAATGCTTTTCCAACAGTCTTGAAGGTGTTCCCAAAAATGCTTAGCACTTGTTGGCTGCTTTTCCTTCACTCTGCCATCCGACTCATCCCAAACGATCTCAATTGGGTTGAGGTCGGGGGATTGTGGAGGCCAGGTCATCTGATGCAGCCCTCCATCACTCTCCTTCTTGGTTAAATAGCCCTTACACAGCCTGGAGGTGTGTTAGGTCAATGTCCTGTTGAAAAACAAATGATAGTCCCACTAAGCCCAAACCAGATGGGATGGCGTATTGCTGCAGAATGCTGTGGTAGCCATGCTGGTTAAGTGTGCCTTGAATTCTAAATTAATCACAGACAGTGTCACCAGCAAAGCACCCCCAAACCATAACACCTCCTCCTCCATGCTTCACGGTGGGAACTACACATGCAGAGATCATCCGTTCACCCACACCGCATCGCACAAAGACAAGGATGTTGGAACCAAAAATCTCAAATTTGGACTCCAGACCAAAGGACAAACTTCCACCGGTCTAATGTCCCTTGCTCATGTTTCTTGGCCCAAGCAGGTCTCTTCTTCTTATTGGTGTCCTTTAGTAGTGGTTTCTTTGCAGCAATTCGACCATGAAGGCCTGATTCACACAGTCCCCTATGAACAGTTGATGTTGAGATGTGTCTGTGACTTGAACTCTGTGAAGCATTTATTTTGGCTGCAATTTCTGAGGCTGGTAACTCTAATGAACTTATCCTCTACAGCAGAGGTAACTCTGGGTCTTCCTTTCCTGTGGCGGTCCTCATAAGAGCCAGTTTCATCATAGCGCTTGATGGTTTTTGCAACTGCACTTGAAGAAACGTCCAAAGTTCTTTACATTTTCCGTATTGACTGACCTTCATGTCTTAAAGTAATGATGGACTGTCGTTTCTTTTTGCTTATTTGAGCTGTTCTTGCCAAGAGTGTGCAAAGCTGTCATCAAGGTAAAGGGTGGCTATTTGAAGAATCTCAAATATAAAATATATTTTGATTTGTTTAACACTTCTTTGGTTACTACATGATTCCATATGTGTTATTTCATAGTTTTGATGTCTTCACTATTATTCTACAATGTAAAATAGTAAAAATAAAGAAAAAACGTTGAATGAGTAGGTATGTCCAAACTTTTGACTATTTCAAAAAAATATATATATATATATGGGGGATTGGAAATTATACAGACAATTACATTGATGGAAGCTACAATATATGTGCAATATTAAAGCTGATCTACCCCTTGACCCTTAATTCCTTACTTTGATGCTCACCTTTTTTTCAAGTTTGAGGAACTTCCAGGTTGATATCTACAGTTTGAGTGTAGATTGAGTGCAGAATGCTGTTTCTCCAGCCACATCAAGTACACAACTAGCGCTGACGCTAATGCTTCACAGAGGCTAACCATGCTAACAGCTAACAGCCTCCTGCCAAGCTACAGACCCAATGGGGGTTCCCACCTGTCATCTAGCATTGACGCTAATGCTTCACAGAGGCTAACCATGCTAACAGCTAACAGCCTCCTGCCAAGCTACAGACCCAATGGGGGTTCCCACCTGTCATCTAGCATTGACGCTAATGGTCTCCCATCAACATCAGTGATGTGGTTGTTGTATGAGCCAAGAGGATGTGTCACGCTGACATCTATAGGGGCGTGGCGTGGAGCTCCGACCAGGGCACCACAACACGTCTCCTGAAATAAAACTCAGTTAGCTCCGACCAGGGCACCACAACACGTCTCCTGAAATAAAACTCAGTTAGCTCCGACCAGGGCACCACAACACGTCTCCTGAAATAAAACTCAGTTAGCTCCGACCAGGGCACCACAACACGTCTCCTGAAATAAAACTCAGTTAGCTCCGACCAGGGCACCACAACACGTCTCCTGAAATAAAACTCAGTTAGCTCCGACCAGGGCACCACAACACGTCTCCTGAAATAAAACTCAGTTAGCTCCGACCAGGGCACCACAACACGTCTCCTGAAATAAAACTCAGTTAGCTCCGACCAGGGCACCACAACACGTCTCCTGAAATAAAACTCAGTTAGCTCCGACCAGGGCACCACAACACGTCTCCTGAAATAAAACTCAGTTAGCTCCGACCAGGGCACCACAACACGTCTCCTGAAATAAAACTCAGTTAGCTCCGACCAGGGCACCACAACACGTCTCCTGAAATAAAACTCAGTTAGCTCCGACCAGGGCACCACAACACGTCTCCTGAAATAAAACTCAGTTAGCTCCGACCAGGGCACCACAACACGTCTCCTGAAATAAAACTCAGTTAGCTCCGACCAGGGCACCACAACACGTCTCCTGAAATAAAACTCAGTTAGCTCCGACCAGGGCACCACAACACGTCTCCTGAAATAAAACTCAGTTAGCTCCGACCAGGGCACCACAACACGTCTCCTGAAATAAAACTCAGTTAGCTCCGACCAGGGCACCACAACACGTCTCCTGAAATAAAACTCAACCAGGACCACCGACAGAGACAACACTACCAAGTTATATACTGTAAGTGTGCGTGTGTGCATCTATTTGTGTGTGTGTGTGTGTGTGTGTGTGTGTGTGTGTGTGTGTGTGTGTGTGTGTGTGTGTGAGAGAGAGCATGTTATTCAGTTCCACAGGGTACTACACACGTCTGTGTGGAGGATAGCCGAGTTGTCATGGAGACCATCTATAATCCGTGGAATACCTTAGGCTTCTCCCTGATCTCCAGCTCGCATCCTTCTCAATTAGCTATACTAGCCTGTGTGTGTGTGTGTGTGAAGCTTCTCTATGGTCTCCGGTGACTTCCAGCTCTCGTCACTACTCGCCAGCACACACACACACGGCTTAAGTAATTAGACTCTGTCTATACCCTGTGTCCATGAAACACATGAGCTGAAGAAGACTTTAGCTTTAACGTCCATTTTAAAGGTTCAAGAGCTTTCCTTAATTTCTACTGATTCAGTCAGGAGCCAACATAGACAATGAGTGACACACAGGCTGTCATCTAATCACTACATAACCAACTACATCACCAATGACATTAGCACCATGAGGTCATAACCAGGAAGTACTGCTGGTCGTCTTTCGCCTCCATTCATTTCACTCATTGTTCTGACTAATCTATTTTATTCATCTATCCTCCAGTACCACCTTGCATTTAATCCACAAGATGTGTACAATACAATACAATACAATACAACCACTTCCTCCATGTACCACAACGGGATTACTATTTTTACATTTACGTCATTTAGCAGACGCTCTTATCCAGAGCGACTTACAAATAGGTGCATTCACCTTATAGCCAGTGGGATAACCACTTTACAATGTAATTTTTTATTTAATATTTTTTTCTTTTATTTTTATTCATTTAAAAATATATATATATTATTTTTTCTCACTACATGTGTCCCAAACGGCACCCTATTCCCTATGTAGTGCACTACTTTTGACCAGTTTGACCAGGGGCCAGGTCAAAAGTAGTTCACTATATAGGGAATAGGGTGCCATTCGGGACGAAGCCATTACGTACCCTGACCGTTCCCATTAGATGAATTGTAACTTTTCCCCATTCAGATGCATTTTAGAGACTCCTTATTCAGAAGCATAGAAGTTGTGCAACAATTATTGGGCATTATGTAAGGGTCTGTCAGTCAGACTGCAATCTGAAACCATTCACTGCTGCATCTCACCTCCATTCACAGCTTCAATCTGCTACAAACAGATAGGCCTACACGCACGCACGCACGCAGACAGACAGACAGACAGACAGACAGACAGACAGACAGACAGACAGACAGACAGACAGACAGACAGACAGACAGACAGACAGACAGACAGACAGACAGACAGAGAGGCGGGCAGACAGACAGACAGACAGACAGACAGACAGACAGACAGACAGACAGACAGACAGACATAAAGACAGACAGGTGGGCAGACAGACAGACAGACAGACAGACAGACAGACAGACAGACAGACAGACAGACAGACAGACAGACAGACGGACAGACAGACAGACAGAGAGGCGGGCAGACAGACAGACAGACAGACAGACAGACAGACAGACAGACAG
This sequence comes from Coregonus lavaretus, assembly GCF_964263955.1. Lineage (NCBI taxonomy): Eukaryota > Metazoa > Chordata > Actinopteri > Salmoniformes > Salmonidae > Coregonus > Coregonus lavaretus. Next base: position 6,438 of record NW_028164422.1, on the reverse strand, counting down.
ACAGACAGACAGACAGACAGACAGACATAAAGACAGACAGGTGGGCAGACAGACAGACAGACAGACGGGCAGACGGGCAGACAGACAGACAGACAGACAGACAGACAGACAGACACAGACAGACAGACAGACAGACAGACAGACAGACAGACAGACAGACAGACAGACAGACAGACAGACAGACAGACAGACAGACAGACAGACAGACAGACAGACAGACAGACAGACAGACAGACATAAACACAGACAGGCGGGCAGACATAAACACAGACAGGCGGGCAGACAGACAAAAACTACCCTGCCAAACAACCCTTGTTCTAGAAGATGTCCAGTTTATGCAACAGTCTCTCCAACAGGTGAATCATACTACTATTCATTCAGTCATTAACTCTGTCATTAAACCTTCATTAGGCCACAGATAGAGGTTCTGTTCTGTTCAGGAGGAAATAGAATAGATACAGGTTCTGTGTTCTGTTCAGGAGGAAACAGAAGAGAATAGATACAGGTTCTGTTCTGTTCAGAAGGAAATATAATCAAATCAAATCAATATAATAGATACAGGTTCTGTTCAGGAGGAAATAGAAGAGAATAGATACAGGTTCTGTTCAGGAGGAAAGCTTAGAAGGTTCCACTTCTAACCGCTAGGCTACCTGCTGCCCTGGTTTAGAGACCAGCAGGTTACTGGCCCAACGCTCTAACCGCTAGGCTACCTGCTGCCCTGGTTTAGAGACCAGCAGGTTACTGGCCCAACGCTCTAACCACTAGGCTACCTGCTGCCCTGGTTTAGAGACCAGCAGGTTACTGGCCCAACGCTCTAACCACTAGGCTACCTGCTGCCCTGGTTTAGAGACCAGCAGGTTACTGGCCCAACGCTCTAACCACTAGGCTACCTGCTGCCCTGGTGTAGAGACCAGCAGGTTACTGGCCCAACGCTCTAACCACTAGGCTACCTGCTGCCCTGGTTTAGAGACCAGCAGGTTACTGGCCCAACTCTCTAACCACTAGGCTACCTGCTGCCCTGGTTTAGAGACCAGCAGGTTACTGGCCCAACGCTCTAACCACTAGGCTACCTGCTGCCCTGGTTTAGAGACCAGCAGGTTACTGGCCCAACGCTCTAACCACTAGGCTACCTGCTGCCCTGGTTTAGAGACCAGCAGGTTACTGGCCCAACGCTCTAACCACTAGGCTACCTGCTGCCCTGGTTTAGAGACCAGCAGGTTACTGGCCCAACGCTCTAACCACTAGGCTACCTGCTGCCCTGGTTTAGAGACCAGCAGGTTACTGGCCCAACGCTCTAACCACTAGGCTACCTGCTGCCCTGGTTTAGAGACCAGCAGGTTACTGGCCCAACGCTCTAACCACTAGGCTACCTGCTGCCCTGGTTTAGAGACCAGCAGGTTACTGGCCCAACGCTCTAACCACTAGGCTACCTGCTGCCCTGGTTTAGAGACCAGCAGGTTACTGGCCCAACGCTCTAACCACTAGGCTACCTGCTGCCCTGGTTTAGAGACCAGCAGGTTACTGGCCCAACGCTCTAACCACTAGGCTACCTGCTGCCCTGGTTTAGAGACCAGCAGGTTACTGGCCCAACGCTCTAACCACTAGGCTACCTGCTGCCCTGGTTTAGAGACCAGCAGGTTACTGGCCCAACGCTCTAACCACTAGGCTACCTGCTGCCCTGGTTTAGAGACCAGCAGGTTACTGGCCCAACGCTCTAACCACTAGGCTACCTGCTGCCCTGGTTTAGAGACCAGCAGGTTACTGGCCCAACACTCTAACCGCTAGGCTACCTGCTGCTCTGGTTTAGAGACCAGCAGGTTACTGGCCCAACACTCTAACCGCTAGGCTACCTGCTGCCCTGGTTTAGAGACCAGCAGGTTACTGGCCCAACGCTCTAACCGCTAGGCTACCTGCTACCCTGGTTTAGAGACCAGCAGGTTACTGGCCCAATGCTCTAACCACTAGGCTACCTGCTGCCCTGGTTTAGAGACCAGCAGGTTACTGGCCCAACGCTCTAACCACTAGGCTACCTGCTGCCCTGGTTTAGAGACCAGCAGGTTACTGGCCCAACGCTCTAACCACTAGGCTACCTGCTGCCCTGGTGTAGAGACCAGCAGGTTACTGGCCCAACACTCTAACCACTAGGCTACCTGCTGCCCTGGTTTAGAGACCAGCAGGTTACTGGCCCAACGCTCTAACCACTAGGCTACCTGCTGCTCTGGTTTAGAGACCAGCAGGTTACTGGCCCAACGCTCTAACCACTAGGCTACCTGCTGCCCTGGTGTAGAGACCAGCAGGTTACTGGCCCAACGCTCTAACCACTAGGCTACCTGCTGCCCTGGTGTAGAGACCAGCAGGTTACTGGCCCAACACTCTAACCACTAGGCTACCTGCTGCCCTGGTTTAGAGACCAGCAGGTTACTGGCCCAACGCTCTAACTGCTAGGCTACCTGCTGCCCTGGTTTAGAGACCAGCAGGTTACTGGCCCAACGCTCTAACCACTAGGCTACCTGCTGCCCTGGTTTAGAGACCAGCAGGTTACTGGCCCAACGCTCTAACCGCTAGGCTACCTGCTGCTCTGGTTTAGAGACCAGCAGGTTACTGGCCCAACGCTCTAACCACTAGGCTACCTGCTGCCCTGGTTTAGAGACCAGCAGGTTACTGGCCCAACACTCTAACCACTAGGCTACCTGCTGCCCTAGTGTAGAGACCAGCAGGTTACTGGCCCAACGCTCTAACCACTAGGCTACCTGCTGCCCTAGTGTAGAGACCAGCAGGTTACTGGCCCAACGCTCTAACCACTAGGCTACCTGCTGCCCTGGTTTAGAGACCAGCAGGTTACTGGCCCAACGCTCTAACCGCTAGGCTACCTGCTGCCCTGGTTTAGAGACCAGCAGGCTACTGGCCCAACGCTCTAACCGCTAGGCTACCTGCTGCCCTGGTTTAGAGACCAGCAGGTTACTGGCCCAACGCTCTAACTGCTAGGCTACCTGCTGCCCTGGTGTAGAGACCAGCAGGTTACTGGCCCAACACTCTAACCGCTAGGCTACCTGCTGCCCTGGTTTAGAGACCAGCAGGTTACTGGCCCAACGCTCTAACCACTAGGCTACCTGCTGCCCTGGTTTAGAGACCAGCAGGTTACTGGCCCAACACTCTAACCACTAGGCTACCTGCTGCCCTAGTGTAGAGACCAGCAGGTTACTGGCCCAACGCTCTAACCACTAGGCTACCTGCTGCCCTAGTGTAGAGACCAGCAGGTTACTGGCCCAACGCTCTAACCACTAGGCTACCTGCTGCCCTGGTTTAGAGACCAGCAGGTTACTGTCCCAACGCTCTAACCACTAGGCTACCTGCTGCCCTGGTTTAGAGACCAGCAGGTTACTGGCCCAACGCTCTAACCACTAGGCTACCTGCTGCCCTGGTTTAGAGACCAGCAGGTTACTGGCCCAACGCTCTAACCACTAGGCTACCTGCTGCCCTGGTTTAGAGACCAGCAGGTTACTGGCCCAACGCTCTAACCACTAGGCTACCTGCTGCCCTGGTTTAGAGACCAGCAGGTTACTGGCCCAACGCTCTAACCGCTAGGCTACCTGCTGCCCTGGTTTAGAGACCAGCAGGTTACTGGCCCAACGCTCTAACCACTAGGCTACCTGCTGCCCTGGTTTAGAGACCAGCAGGTTACTGGCCCAACGCTCTAACCACTAGGCTACCTGCTGCCCTAGTGTAGAGACCAGCAGGTTACTGGCCCAACGCTCTAACCGCTAGGCTACCTGCTGCCCTGGTTTAGAGACCAGCAGGTTACTGGCCCAACGCTCTAACCGCTAGGCTACCTGCTGCCCTGGTTTAGAGACCAGCAGGTTACTGGCCCAACGCTCTAACCACTAGGCTACCTGCTGCCCTGGTTTAGAGACCAGCAGGTTACTGGCCCAACGCTCTAACCGCTAGGCTACCTGCTGCCCTGGTTTAGAGACCAGCAGGTTACTGGCCCAACGCTCTAACTGCTAGGCTACCTGCTGCCCTGGTTTAGAGACCAGCAGGTTACTGGCCCAACGCTCTAACTGCTAGGCTACCTGCTGCCCTGGTGTAGAGACCAGCAGGTTACTGGCCCAACGCTCTAACTGCTAGGCTACCTGCTGCCCTGGTTTAGAGACCAGCAGGTTACTGGCCCAACGCTCTAACCACTAGGCTACCTGCTGCCCTGGTGTAGAGACCAGCAGGTTACTGGCCCAACGCTCTAACCGCTAGGCTACCTGCTGCCCTGGTTTAGAGACCAGCAGGTTACTGGCCCAACGCTCTAACCACTAGGCTACCTGCTGCCCTGGTTTAGAGACCAGCAGGTTACTGGCCCAACGCTCTAACCACTAGGCTACCTGCTGCCCTGGTTTAGAGACCAGCAGGTTACTGGCCCAACGCTCTAACCACTAGGCTACCTGCTGCCCTGGTTTAGAGACCAGCAGGTTACTGGCCCAACGCTCTAACCACTAGGCTACCTGCTGCCCTGGTTTAGAGACCAGCAGGTTACTGGCCCAACGCTCTAACTGCTAGGCTACCTGCTGCCCTGGTTTAGAGACCAGCAGGTTACTGGCCCAACGCTCTAACCACTAGGCTACCTGCTGCCCTGGTTTAGAGACCAGCAGGTTACTGGCCCAACGCTCTAACCGCTAGGCTACCTGCTGCCCTGGTTTAGAGACCAGCAGGTTACTGGCCCAACGCTCTAACCGCTAGGCTACCTGCTGCCCTGGTTTAGAGACCAGCAGGCTACTGGCCCAACGCTCTAACCACTAGGCTACCTGCTGCCCTGGTTTAGAGACCAGCAGGTTACTGGCCCAACGCTCTAACCACTAGGCTACCTGCTGCCCTGGTTTAGAGACCAGCAGGTTACTGGCCCAACGCTCTAACCGCTAGGCTACCTGCTGCCCTGGTTTAGAGACCAGCAGGTTACTGGCCCAACGCTCTAACCACTAGGCTACCTGCTGCCCTGGTTTAGAGACCAGCAGGTTACTGGCCCAACGCTCTAACCGCTAGGCTACCTGCTGCCCTGGTTTAGAGACCAGTAGGTTACTGGCCCAACGCTCTAACTGCTAGGCTACCTGCTGCCCTGGTTTAGAGACCAGCAGGTTACTGGCCCAACGCTCTAACCACTAGGCTACCTGCTGCCCTGGTTTAGAGACCAGCAGGTTACTGGCCCAACGCTCTAACCACTAGGCTACCTGCTGCCCTAGTGTAGAGACCAGCAGGTTACTGGCCCAACGCTCTAACCACTAGGCTACCTGCTGCCCTAGTGTAGAGACCAGCAGGTTACTGGCCCAACACTCTAACCACTAGGCTACCTGCTGCCCTGGTTTAGAGACCAGCAGGCTACTGGCCCAACGCTCTAACCACTAGGCTACCTGCTGCCCTGGTTTAGAGACCAGCAGGTTACTGGCCCAACGCTCTAACCACTAGGCTACCTGCTGCCCTGGTTTAGAGACCAGCAGGTTACTGGCCCAACGCTCTAACCACTAGGCTACCTGCTGCCCTAGTGTAGAGACCAGCAGGTTACTGGCCCAACGCTCTAACCACTAGGCTACCTGCTGCCCTGGTTTAGAGACCAGCAGGCTACTGGCCCAACGCTCTAACCACTAGGCTACCTGCTGCCCTGGTGTAGAGACCAGCAGGTTACTGGCCCAACGCTCTAACCACTAGGCTACCTGCTGCCCTGGTTTAGAGACCAGCAGGTTACTGGCCCAACGCTCTAACCACTAGGCTACCTGCTGCCCTGGTTTAGAGACCAGCAGGTTACTGGCCCAACGCTCTAACCACTAGGCTACCTGCTGCCCTAGTGTAGAGACCAGCAGGTTACTGGCCCAACGCTCTAACCACTAGGCTACCTGCTGCCCTGGTTTAGAGACCAGCAGGTTACTGGCCCAACGCTCTAACCACTAGGCTACCTGCTGCCCTAGGTTTAGAGACCAGCAGGTTACTGTCCCAACGCTCTAACCACTAGGCTACCTGCTGCCCTGGTTTAGAGACCAGCAGGTTACTGGCCCAACGCTCTAACCACTAGGCTACCTGCTGCCCTGGTTTAGAGACCAGCAGGTTACTGGCCCAACGCTCTAACCACTAGGCTACCTGCTGCCCTGGTTTAGAGACCAGCAGGTTACTGGCCCAACGCTCTAACCACTAGGCTACCTGCTACCCTGGTTTAGAGACCAGCAGGTTACTGGGCCCAGACGCTCTAACCACTAGGCTACCTGCTGCCCTGTTTAGAGACCAGCAGGTTACTGGCCCAACGCTCTAACCACTAGGCTACCTGCTGCCCTGGTTTAGAGACCAGCAGGTTACTGGCCCAACGCTCTAACCACTAGGCTACCTGCTGCCCTTTTAGAGACCAGCAGGTTACTGGCCCAACGCTCTAACCACTAGGCTACCTGCTGCCCTGGTTTAGAGACCAGCAGG
>NW_028164423.1:0-8055 GCF_964263955.1 Coregonus lavaretus | reverse complement strand
TGGGTTTTTCATTCCAAAATCTTTTTTTTGGTCCATATGTTTTATTTTCTCTATCAGTCTTACTCCCATATTTGCAAACGCACAAAATATTCAAATTTCTTATTATGCAGAATTGCTTTGTGTACATAGAGAGAAATAAACAATAACCATAAAGAACAAGCAACGGAGATAAATACATCTTTTACATCCCCCATCTGGAGGCTTTTTAACAGGAAGTGCATCCTGTGTGAAATAAGGTGTATCATGAACCTTTACTCACAGCCCTCTCAAGATGGATGGATGCAATTAAGAACGACTACAAAAGCCAAACCCTCTGTTTCATTATGTTAACATGTGGCGCTCTGGTGAGCAGAATGCTTCCTGAGAGACACAACCTGGCCCTGTTTTAGTGATCCTATCAAATGAATATTCTATTCTAATTCCTAGTTCTATGTGTTATGCAGTAGCTATGTGTCATCGTCGTGTTTCTGTGAGATGGTGGAAGGCCTGTCCCCCAGGAGTGTGTTGTCCGTGTGTGTGTCTGTGTGTGTCTGTGTGTGTGTGTGTGCATTTTAAATGCTCAATTGAATGTCATTGAGTAAACAGAAAGGTGTCAATGTATTTTTTTCCGCAAACATCCTTTCTGAATTTAAAAGTAATCATCTAGTTTTTCAAAAGTGTCTGTAATCTATTTACAATATATATTTTACTGGACTCCCGAGTGGCTCAGCGGTCTAAGGCACTGCATCCCAGCGCTAGAGGCGTCACTACAGACCTTGGTTTGATTCCAGGCTGTATCACAATCCGGCTGTGATTGGGAGTCCCATAGGGCGGCGCATTATTGGCCCAGCATTGTCGGGATAGGCTGTCATTGTAGGTAAGAATTTGTTCTTAACTGACTTGCCTAGTTAAAAAACTATATACTGATTACAGTTAGATTTTTGGGGTAATCAGATTACATGTAATTAGTTACTCCGCAAACCTGCATGTGTGTGGTGTTGAGCTGCTGTGACAACCAGAGAGAGATGGAGAGAGAAACAGAAGAACGGAATCGAGAGAGACTGAGAGAGAGAGAAGAAGAAGGGATGAGAGAGAGAGAGAGAGAGAGAGAGAGAGAGAGAGAGAGAGAGAGAGAGAGAGAAGAGAGAGAGAGAGAGAGAGGAGGAGAGAAACACAGAACAAAACAGTGTGAAGGTGTGAAGCTGCACTAATTAGCCACCTCTCCACCTGTTCATAACTGCCTTCATTGGTTTGAGTGTGTGTGTGAGCACGTGAGCGTGTGTGTATGAGCACGTGAGCGTGTGTGTGTGAGCATGTGAGAGTGTGTGTGTGTGTGTGTGTGTGTGTGTGTGTGTGTGTGTGTGTGTGTGTGTGTGTGTGTGAGCACGTGAGCGTGTGTGTGTGTGTGTGTGTGTGTGAGCATGTGAGAGTGTGTGTGTGTGTGTGTGTGTGTGTGTGTGTGTGTGTGAGTGTGTGTGTGTGTGTGTGAGCATGTGAGAGTGTGTGTGAGAGTGTGTGATCAGCCACCTCTCCACCCGTTCATAACATCCTTCATCAGAGTCTAAAGATGATGGTTATAATGGAAGTACACATAGACAACCTGTGAATGGATGTTGGGGAGGTGTGTGTGTGTGTGTGTGTGTGTGTGTGTGTGTGTGTGACTGTGTGTGTGAGAGAGAGCAAGGGAGTCTGTTTCGACGCCCTTTTTTGTGGATATGCATCTGTGTACGACTCTCTACTTCATGTGTACTGGTGGTGTTCTCCTATAATACAAGGAAGCAAAAAAAAGGTCCCTCCAGAAACAGCCAGTGGTCAATACCACCATCTAGTGGCAGTGGGCTCGAGAGACCTGCACAGAAATCATTTATAAAGATTTATCAAATACAACAGTTTATCCACAGTACATTCATTATAATGTAGAAATATAGTACCAGTCAAAAGTATCGACACCTACTCATTCCAGAGTTTTTCTTTATTTTTACTATTTTCTACATTGTAGAATAATAGTGAAGACATCAAAACTATGAAATAACACATATGGAATCATGTAGTAACCAAAAACGTGTTAAACAAATAAAAATATATTTTATATTTGAGATTCTTCAAATAGCGACCCTTTGCCTTGATGACAGCTTTTGCACACTCTTGACATTCTCTCAACCAGCTTCATGGAGCCTGGAATGCATTTCAATTAACAGGTGTGCCTTTTTTAAAGGTTAATTTGTGGAATTTCTTTCCTTCTTAATGCGTTTGAGCCAATCAGTTATGTTGTTACAAGGTAGGGGGTATACAGAAGATAGCCCTATTTGGTAAACGACCAAGTCCATATTATGGCAAGAACAGCTCAAATAAGCAAAGAGAAACGACAGTCCATCATTACTTTAAGCCATGACGGTCAGTCAATACAGAACATTTTCAAGAACTTTGAAAGCTTCTTCAAGTGCAGTCGCTAAAACCATCAAGCGCTATGATGAAATTGGCTCTCATGAGGACCACCACAGAATGGAAGACCCATAGTTACCTCTGATGAAAACAGCGCCGGAAGAAGATGGCTGCCGTTTTACAGCCCTCTAACCAATTGTACTACTATGTGAGTTTTTCCGCGTTATTTGTAATTTATTTTGTACATAATGTTTCTGCCATCGTCTCTTATAACCAAAGAGAGCTTCTGGATATCAGGACAGCGATTACTCACCTCGCGTTGGACGAAGACTTTTTCTTCAACGAGGCATTCGCGAAGGATATTCTACAGACTCCCGACAAGGCCCAGATCCCCGTCATTCGCGTGAGGAAGAGACGGAGATATTGTGGACGCAGATCCGGGTGCCTTGTAAGGATCCGACGGCGAACGAGTAAACTGCCTCTCCCATCAATCCTATTAGCCAATGTTCAATCTTTTGAGAATAAAATTGACGATTTAAGATTACGGTTATCCTACCAACGGGACATTAAAAACTGTAATCAATCAATTTCAATCAATCAATTTTATTTTATATAGCCCTTCTTACATCAGCTAATATCTCGAAGTGCTGTACAGAAACCCAGCCTAAAACCCCAAACAGCTAGTAATGCAGGTGTAGAAGCACGGTGGCTAGGAAAAACTCCCTAGAAAGGCGAAAACCTAGGAAGAAACCTAGAGAGGAACCAGGCTATGAGGGGTGGCCAGTCCTCTTCTGGCTGTGCCGGGTGGAGATTATAACAGAACCATGCCAAGATGTTCAAAAATGTTCATAAGTGACAAGCATGGTCAAATAATAATCAGGAATAAATCTCAGTTGGCTTTTCATAGCCGATCATTAAGAGTTGAAAACAGCAGGTCTGGGACAGGTAGGGGTTCCATAACCGCAGGCAGAACAGTTTAAACTGGAATAGCAGCAAGGCCAGGCGGACTGGGGACAGCAAGGAGTCACCACGGCCGGTAGTCCCGACGTATGGTCCTAGGGCTCAGGTCTCTCAGTTGGCTTTTCATAGCCGATCATTAAGAGTTGAAAACAGCAGGTCTGGGACAGGTAGGGGTTTCGTAGCCGCAGGCAGAACAGTTGAAACTGGAATAGCAGCAAGGCCAGGCGGACTGGGGACAGCAAGGTGTCATCATGCCCGGTAGTCCTGACGTATGGTCCTAGGGCTCAGGTTCTCAGAGAGAAAGAGAGAACGAGAGAATTAGAGAGAGCATACTTAAATTCACACAGGACACTGGATAAGACAGGAGAAGTACTCCAGGTATAACCAACTAACCCCAGCCCCCCGACACATAAACTACTGCAGCATAAATACTGGAGGCTGAGACAGGAGCGGTCCGGAGACACTGTGGCCCCATCCGAAGAAACCCCCGGACAGGGCCAAACAGGAAGGATATAACCCCACCCACTCCGCCAAAGCACAGCCCCCGCACCACTAGAGGGATATCCCCAACCACCAACTTACAATCCTGAGACAAGGCCGAGTATAGCCCACAGAGGTCTCCACCACAGCACAAACCAAGGGGGGGGCGCCAACCCAGACAGGAAGATCACGTCAGTAACTCTAATATCTTATGTTTCACGGAGTCGTGGCTGAACGACAACAATGACAACATTCAGCTAGCAGGCTATACGCTACATCGGCAGGACAGAACGGCAGACTCCTGTAAGACGAGGGGTGGCGGTCTCTGTATATTTGTAAACAACAGCTGGTGCACAAAATCAAATACTAAGGAAGTCTCGAGGTTTTGCTCGCCTGAGGTAGAGTATCTTATGATAAGCTGTAGACCACACTATTTACCAAGAGAGTTTTCATCTATATTTTTCATAGCTGTCTATTTACCACCACAAACCAATGCTGGCATTAAGATTGCACTGAATGAGTTGTACAAGGCCATTAATCAACAGGAAAACGCTCATCCAGATGCAGCGCTCCTAGTAGCAGGGGACTTTAATGCAGGGAAACTTAAATCCGTTTTACCTCATTTCTACCAGCATGTTAAATGTGCAACCAGAGGGGAAAAAACTCTAGACCACCTTTACTCCACACACAGAGACGCATACAAAGCTCTCCCTCGCCCTCCATTTGGCAAATCTGACCATAACTCTATCCTCCTGATTCCTGCTTATAAGAAAAACTGAAGCAGGAAGCACCAGTGATTCGGCTAATACAAAAGTGGTCAGATGACGCAGATGCTAAGCTACAGGACTGTTTTGCTAGCACAGACTGGAACATGTTCCGGGATTCTTCAGACAGCATTGAGGAGTACACCACATCAGTCACTGGCTTCATCAATAAGTGCATCGATGATGTCGTCCCCACAGTGACCGTACGTACATACCCCAACCAGAAGCCATGGATTACAGGAAACATCCGCACTGAGCTAAAGGGTAGAGCTGCCGCTTTCAAGGAACGGGACTCTAACCCGGACACTTATAAGAAATCCCGCTATGACCTCCGACGAACCATCAAACAGGCAAAGAGTCAATACAGGTCTAAGATTGAATCATACTACACTGGCTCTGACGCTCGTCGGATGTGGCAGGGCTTGAAAACTATTACAGACTACAAAGGGAAGCACAGCCGCGAGCTGCCCAGTGACACAAGCCTACCAGACGAGCTAAACCACTTCTATGCTCGCTTCGAGGCAAGCAACACTGAAGCATGCATGAGAGCACCAGCTGTTCCGGACGACTATGTGATCACGCTCTCCGTAGCCGATGTGAGTAAGACTTTTAAGCAGGTCAACATTCACAAGGCCGCAGGGCCAGATGGATTACCAGGACGTGTACTCCGAGCATGTGCTGACCAACTGGCAAGTGTCTTCACTGACATTTTCAACATGTCCCTGACTGAGTCTGTAATACCAACATGTTTCAAGCAGACCACCATAGTCCCCGTGCCCAAGAACTCTAAGATAACCTGCCTAAATGACTACCGACCCGTAGCACTGACGTCTGTAGCCATGAAGTGCTTTGAAAGACTGGTCATGGCTCACATCAACAGCATAATCCCAGAAACCCTAGACCCACTCCAATTTGCATACCGCCCCAACAGATCCACAGATGATGCAATCTCTATCGCACTCCACACTGCCCTTTCCCACCTGGACAAGAGGAACACCTACGTGAGAATGCTATTCATTGACTACAGCTCAGCATTCAACACCATAGTGCCCTCTAAGCTCATCACTAAGCTAAGGATCCTGGGACTAAACACCTCCCTCTGCAACTGGATCCTGGACTTCCTGACGGGCCGCCCCCAGGTGGTAAGGGTAGGTAACAACACATCTGCCACACTGATCCTCAACACGGGGGCCCCTCAGGGGTGCGTGCTCAGTCCCCTCCTGTACTCTCTGTTCACCCATGACTGCATGGCCAGGCACGACTCCAACACCATCATTAAGTTTGCCGACGACACAACAGTGGTAGGCCTGATCACCGACAACGATGAGACAGCCTATAGGGAGGAGGTCAGAGATCTGGCCGTGTGGTGCCAGGACAACAACCTCTCCCTCAACGTGACCAAGACAAAGGAGATGATTGTGGACTACAGGAAAAAAAAGAGGACTGAGCACGCCCCCATTCTCATCGACGGGGCTGTAGCGGAACAGGTTGAGAGCTTCAAGTTCCTTGGTGTCCACATCACCAACGAACTATCATGGTCCAAACACACCAAGACAGTCGTGAAGAGGGCACGACAAAGCCTATTCCCCCTCAGGAGACTAAAAAGATTTGGCATGGGTCCTCAGATCCTCAAAAAATTATACAGCTGCACCATCGAGAGCATCCTGACTGGTTGCATCACCGCCTGGTATGGCAACTGCTTGGCCTCTGACCGCAAGGCACTACAGAGGGTAGTGCGTACGGCCCAGTACATCACTGGGGCAAAGCTCCCTGCCATCCAGGACCTCTATACCAGGCGGTGTCAGAGGAAGGCCCTCAAAATTGTCAAAGACTCCAGCCACCCTAGTCATAGACTGTTCTCTCTGCTACCGCACGGCAAGCGGTACCGGAGTGCCAAGTCTAGGTCCAAAAGACTTCTCAACAGCTTCTACCCCCAAGCCATAAGACTCCTGAACAGCTAATCATGGCTACCCGGACTATTTGCACTGCCCCCCCACCCCATCCTTTTTACGCTGCTGCTACTCTGTTAAGTATTTATGCATAGTCACTTTAACTCTACCCACATGTACATATTACCTCAACTACCTCAACTAGCCGGTGCCCCCGCACATTGACAATGCAACGGTATCCCCCTGTATATATAGCCTCCCTACTGTCACTTTATTTTACTGTATATATAGCCTCCCTACTGTCACTTTATTTTACTTCTGCTCTTTTTTTCTCAACACTTTTTTGTTGTTGTTTTATTCTTACTTTTTTGTTTAAAATAAATGCACTGTTGGTTAAGGGCTGTAAGTAAGCATTTCACTGTAATGTCTGCACCTGTTGTATTCGGCGCATGTGACCAATAAAAATTGATTTGATTTGATTTGATTTGATTCATGGTCGAAATGCTGCAAAGAAACCACTACTAAAGGACACCAATAATAAGAAGAGACCTGCTTGGGCCAAGAAACACGAGCAATTGGACATTAGACCGGTGGAAATGTGTCCTTTGGTCTGGAGTCCAAACTGTCTTTGTGAGACCTGTTGTGGGTGAACGGATTATCTCCGCATGTGTAGTTCCCACCGTAAAGCATGGAGGAGGAGGTGTTATGTTGTGGGGGTGCTTTGCTGGTGACTGGTGATTCTGCAGCGATACGCCATCCAATCTGGTTTGGGCTTAGTGGGACTATCATTAGTTTTTCAACAGGACAATGACCCAACACATCTCCAGGATATGTAAGGGCTATTGGACCAAGAAGGAGAGTGATGGAGTGCTGCATCAGATGACCTGGCCTCCACAATCCCCCGACCTCAACCCAATTGAGATGGTTTGGGATGAGTCGGACGGCAGAGTGAAGGAAAAGCAGCCAACAAGTGCCCAGCATATGTGGAAACTCCTTCAAGACTGTTGGAAATGCATTCCAGGTGAAGCTGGTTGAGATTATGCCAAGAGTGTGCAAAGCTGTAATCAAGGCAAAGGGTGGCTATTTGAAGAATCTCAAATATACAATATATTTTGATTTGTTTAACACTTTTTTAGTTACTACATGATTCCATCTGTGTTATTTCATAGTTTTGATGTCTTCACTATTATTCTACAATGAAAAAAATATAAAAAAATTAAGAAAAACCCCTTGGATGAGTAGGTGTGTCCAAACTTTTGACTGGTACTTTATATATAGCATCCTGTCTGTCTATGGTTTGGTGTACCAAGCACACTCTGTCCCCCCTGTCTGTCACTGCATAGGCCAGGCAGAGAGAGAGAGCCTGAGAGAGAGAGAGAGATAGAGAGGGAGAGAGAGAGAGAGAGAGAGAGAGAGAGAGAGAGAGAGAGATGCTTAGAGAGAGAGAGAGAGACAGACAGACAGACAGACAGACAGACAGACAGACAGACAGACAGACAGACAGACAGACAGACAGACAGACAGACAGACAGACAGACAGACAGACAGACAGACAGACAGACAGACATACAGACAGAGAGAGAGAGAGAGACAGACAGACA